>NW_008657594.1:34522-42902 GCF_000695815.1 Acanthisitta chloris | reverse complement strand
TCCCTACCCTGCCCTGCAGAGCCACAGAGCTCTTGGGCACTCGGAAGTGACCTTTAGGCTATACAGCTGATCCTGCCAAGGCTACAATTTTACAAGCTGCTTGGCTGGCTGCATCGTCTTCTGGACTGGATGCAAGAGGAAGCCACAAACTTTTGAGAGCTAGCAAAAATGCTTTTCCCTTAAAACAGGCTTAAAAACCTTGAACTGCTTCATCTGTGACTAAGAAGAGTGAGATGACTCAGGCCATCCTGAGCACATTTACGAAGAGGATGAAATGTAATACTTACTGATGGCCCATCCAGTGCATGAAAGCACAGCAAGACTCAACGCCCAAACCCAGACAAATTTCTATTTGGAGAAGGAATAGCAGCTGTTTTAAAAAGAGCAGCTAGAATTAACCACTGGGAAGAAATTCCTTCCAACAACACAGGTGCAAGTGAGTGATGGGTCACAAGCAAAGATATTCTGGACAAAGACAAACAAGGGTATTTATCCAAAGCCTGTTCTTCTGCAATAGGTGACCCCAGGGAAGGGTCTATTGTCCCATCCACAGGAGAAGTCAGACCAAGACAAGCTCCTGACCCAGAGATACTTGGCTCCACAACTGGACTCCATGTTCTCTTCCATGGAAGCAACAAGGGAACTCTGGTTCTTGGCACTTTCCAAACCCTCCAGTGTCTCCATCTCCGGGAAACCATCAGGCAGCAGAGGGTCCTGCTCAGACAGGGCATACAGAGGCAAAGCTGTACCACAGCTGTCAGAAACCCCTCTCAGAGCACTGTCAAAGTAAAACCCTTTCCCATCTCTCCCTGAGGCCACACTGAGATGCTGTTCAAGCCTCCTTGAGCCCAAGCACCGACCTGGCTCCAGCAAGGGCTGAGGAAACAGGGACAAATTATCCTTCTGCAGTGCAAAGTTATAGGCTCCATTTGTTTCCTCTCAGGAATCAGACAGGGCAGTTAAGTGTCTTGATTCTACCAGATAATCAGAATTTATCTTGTCTCCTTTTGCCTCCTTTCTCTCAATCACAGCTACTTCTCCCTCTTTCTCACACATACACAGATTTTCTTCTTTCCTCAAGTCCTGAACTTTGATTGACCTCAGGAGCTTCTTTTTTTTTGCTATTGGTGCATCTTGTTTTGTTCCTGCTCAGATTTTCTTATATTTTTTTAGGTTTGGCTGCATTATGGGGTGTACTTTTCCATCCCATAGAGGAACTCTTGTCTCAGCATCTTGCTTGCAGCTGTAAACCTCTACATTTTTCTTGCCCTTTCACTTTGCCAAGGAGAAAAGTGGGAAAAGGGGTTGCACACCCCCAATTCCTCCCCACTGGTTTTGCTTTCAAGAGGGGGATGAGAAAGTAGAAAAACAAACTCAGTCTCTGGGAGAATCCTATTGCTCCCAGAGAGTTTTGGAAGGGCTGAGCCCCAGGACCGGGCAAGAGTCAGAGGACAAAGAAGCTGTCTGAGCAAGATGCTGCCACAGGAATGGGCTGGGGAAGGATGGAGGGCACTGGGATCCAACGAAAGGGGCAGGTTTCTAATTAGTTGCTTAATAAGCTGCTCTCTTAAAAGGTCTGATCTATACCCAAGTGGAGTTAATAGGAATTTCTCTGCTGACTGCACTGGCTTTTGGGCTCAAGATTTCAGGCATCAGCTATACTTTCATATAAAAAGCATTTTAATCCCTGCTTTTAACAAGCTGTGCCTATTCCTCCTTGATCCATCGTTCTCACCCCTCCCGAGCTCTGGATTGGATCTGCACACAGTCACCACGCAGCCTCTTGGCTCCTGGGTGCTCAGCTTTTGGGCCAGGGGCTTCGCAGGGCAAAAAACCTGAATCTTCTAAGTAGCAGCAGAAAAGGGACCAGAGACCTCAGGGACTCTGGGAGGGAAGCAGCAGGGAGACTGCCCTGATGCCAAGAGCAATGTTTGTGGTCCTCCACCAAGGTCACGAGACAGCACAGGGAGCCCTCAGCTGCTATTCCACTTCTCAAACCAGCAGAAGCTTAGTTAAAAATCATTTTAGCAGCTGCACCCTGCAACAAGGGATTCCTTTACACACAGATCACCACCACACTTTTACTCCAAAGTATCTGCCACATTTCCTTAGCTCCCCATCCTTCCTTGGAAGGGAGATGGGACAACTAAGTTCCGTTCCTTCTCCCAGCAGCCCTGTCTTCCTGCCCCAGTCACCCCAGCACAGGCCTCTCCAGTCTGCCCAGTTCATCACAGCAGGCTGGACTCTGATGCACTCAGTGCCAGGATTTGATGGATTTGATCTTGAAATTCCAACCCTGTTCTTCTCATTTGTCACCTGCTCCCTTTTCTTTGCCTATAATTCATTTTCTCCTTCACCTTTCAGAAAAGGAAAATAAACGAAGGAAAAAGAGCCCTTCCATGGATGTTTTCCCAAAGATTCTGAAAAGAAAAGATGAAATGCCAATATTTCTGTGCTGCTGAGCAAGCTCTGAGCAATGGGAGGGAGAAGAAAGGACAGTGACTCCCTAGCAAAGAAAATAAAGCAAAATAAAGGAGGTCATAGCAAGTGGGAGCTGCTCCCAGGTTTGGCATGAGGCTTCATCACCTTCCCAGGAAGGATGAACCCAGAGCTGGGGACAGAGTGCACAGGAGACTCCACCTGATGTGAAGAGCACAATGTCAGTGTGGGGGGCTAGGAGGGCAACCAAGGCACATGTGGGCCCAGGAAATCTCTTGCAACGACCAAGGTCTCTCCATCTCCATTCCTTGGGTGAACAGTAACAGCAAAACTCCTGCCACTCGACCTGCTGAGATTAAACTCTGATCAATATCATTCAGCTATGTTCTGGGCTAAATAAAAGGACACCACAGGTACATGGGCAACCCACTCATCCATAGCCAAACCTTCTTCCCAGAGCAGGTGTCTCCTAGCTCATTTCATAAGCACAACCTCAACAGATACTCTCTGACCTCCTTCTCAGAAAGGGCTCAACCACTTGAGCCAAAACTTTCCAGAAGGACTCAGCAAAAAGTTTCCACTTCTACAAGTCAGGCTGAGCTCAATGTTACACCTTTCTCTTGCCAGGTGCTAATGGGGAGCATCACCTTACCCCTTGCCACGGCTGCCTCCACTCCGATTACTGTGCTGCAGAGCGAGTCACAAAGGGCAGGGAGACACCAGCACCTCCTTAAGAGTGTCTCATAATACAGAAATAAGAGCAGTTTTTGCCATCAAAAAACAGGAGCTCTTCACCAGTTATGGGGGGGAGAAAAAGCTCTGGACCACCTGGTCCAGGAGCCACATGTATAACTGTCCTCATATACAGGAGCAAAAGGAGCCAAACACAGAGGTGACAGGGAAGAGGGAAAACAAATCTGTGCAGTAAAACCCATTTCTGAGGAAGTTTATCAAGCTGGGAAGTGAAAGGCACAGCAGAGAGTTGTCCCTAGTTCCTCAGATGCTCGGGGACAGAGCCTGTAATTTCTGTGCTGCATTTAGTTATTTTAAGTGGGGAGTCAGTGTTGAGACAGAATCCATAAGCAGAGCTGACAGCCAGCAGTAAAGCTCAGAGAGAGGCATCGCCTGCCTCTGGTTCCCCCCAGCACTCACAGAGATGTCTGAAAGGGTGTTTAAAGCTCTTTTAAAGGGTTTTTAAAGCTGTTTAAAAGGAAGAGAGCAGCAGCAGCAGGTAAAAAGCAGAGCCACACAGGGAGCTTGTTTGGTTTACTTGGATACTTACTGAGCACTTTGGGCAACTTTGCAAGACAAAAATAAGAAGGGGAAAACTACAAAAATCAACGGTATATTGAAATGTCTTGACATTATCACTGAAATAAACAGAATTCCTGAGGCTCTCCTGGTAGATGCTGTACATGCACACGGGCAGAGAATTCAAGTCAATGCCTACAGTAACATGGGTAAGACAGAGCAATTTCCCTCCATCAACCTTCAAACAGGTCTTACAGGAACACATATACCAAGCAAGCTCTCCAAAACCACCTTTAAATGTATGACATCATGCTGGTGCTGTGTCTTTACAGTGAATGGACAGGTTGAGAGAGCTGGACTGTACATGCACACGGGCAGAGAATTCAAGTCAATGCCTACAGTAACATGGGTAAGACAGAGCAATTTCCCTCCATCAACCTTCAAACAGGTCTTACAGGAACACATATACCAAGCAAGCTCTCCAAAACCACCTTTAAATGTATGACATCATGCTGGTGCTGTGTCTTTACAGTGAATGGACAGGTTGAGAGAGCTGGAATTGTTTAGCCTAGAGAAGAGAAGAGGGAGACCTGACCTCAGAGCCTCTTTCAGTGCCTTAAGAGGCTTCAAGAGAGCTGCAGAGGGACTTGGCCTGGAGGGACAGGACACAGAGAATGGCTTCACATTGCCAGAGGGCAGGGATAGATGGGATATTGGGAAGGAATTCTTCCCTGTGAGGGTGCTGAGGGTGCTGAGGCACCAGCTCTGGTTGCTCAGAGAAGCTGTGGCTGTTCCACCCCTGGGAGTGTTCCAGGGCAGGTTGGATAAGGCTTGGAACAACCTGGGCTAGGAGAAGGTGTCCCTGCCCGTGGCAGGGGGTTTGGAACTGAATGAGCTTTAAGGTCACTTCCAGCTCAAGCCATTCCATGATTCTATGGATGGAGGTCACAGCCTCTGCTCACTCACTGGCACCTCCTTGGGCTGGAGACACAGGTTTATTAACCAAAACTCTCCAAACAGAATGGTGCCTTCCTGCCAAAATCACTGACACACCTTAGTATCTCTGTGTTACCTCCAAATCTGCCTGGAAAAAAGGGATAAAAATAAAGCTGATCCTGGGGCAAACCCCTGTGACCAGCAGCTCTCACTGGGTGTCTGCCTCTTCCTTCTCCCTGCCTGCTCGGGCTGGGATCTGGCAACTGCTGCACTACACAGCCCACAGCCTTCTCTGTGACAAGGGAGAACATGAAGAGCTTGTAAAACAGTGAAAGGACTTTTGTTTCCTTTAGTTTGGGAAGGAAGAGGCTGCACCAGCAGGAAAGAGGGAAATAAATACAATTGCACAAAAAAAAAAAAACAACAAAACACCCAAACACCCAGAGACTAAAGTAATAAACACTTGCAGAAGGAGAAGTCTGGGTCTGCTCAGATATTCCTGGTGTAAAAGGGTTCCTGCACTTAAAAAGCCCTCTTTAAAATCATTTCCTCTCCAAACTGCCTGGGAGCCTCATAATTACCAACAATGATCACAGACCCATTCGTTTCCTCCTAAAATTAATACATTATGTTGGGAATCATATCACATTAATTTATCACAAGATTTATGAAACCTGTACTTTTTTTCTAATGAGTTTTATGCAAATTCTGCTCCATCCATTGTTTGTACCCTTAAAAAGTTCCCTCACAGAAGCTGCTCTGTCAGAAAGTCTCATTCACTTTTATTGATACCTGTCCTTCTCTCCTCTCCCCCACAACAGGAGGGGAAGGAGAGGAGCCAGTTCCAGCTGGGATGTGATCCTGTTCTCGAGCAATGAGCTCTGCAGGTGAGACAACCACGCAAGGGACCTAGTTTTAAACTAATTGTAAAGGGAATTAAGTGGTTGTTCACTCACACCCTTGTCTGAGAAGGGTCAGAGAACAACAAGAGCAGCAGGGAACTGGGAAATTAAAGTATTGAGACTTTTCAGAGTGGAAAGTCCATGTTTGGTAAACCTAGAGAATAAATACAAAAGGCAGGAGGAAGGATAAATGCCAAGGGAAGCACTGAGCACTGTGGAGTTATAAAGGGGGAAATCACATGAGGTTAACCTAGTATTTTCTGGCAGAGCTGCAAATTGAAGACTGGAATACACAAGATGTCCTATCACCCAGGAAAGCACTTGGTGTAACACCTTACACAGCCTCCAAAGACCAGAGCACATGCAAGAGGGTACAAAGCAGGCAAGATCATTTCCAAATCAACCACAGCAAGAGCATTGCCTTCATTCTGACCACTACCAACTGGGAATGAGACTGAGATCTGCATCACTACCCACACAGCTTCACCCAGAGCCTGGGAAGGGGGTTCTGAAACACCCTCACTACCAGATACACCCTCACTCCTCAAAGCTGCTCCTGCAACTACCAACAGCTACTCATGAGACTTGGAGAGGGGTGAGAGGAGTCAGGATGAACTGGAAAAGCAGAGGAAAACATAAATCTGGGGTTCACAGAAACATCCAGCAGTGAAATCTACTGAGGCCTTAAATAATGGCAAAAAGCCCCAACATTGCCTGAGGGCTTTTAAAACAGGCCTGGAAAGGATTTTGGCAAACCAATCCTGGAGCAGCTCCAGCAGCACGGACTAGATGAGATCCAAACCCCAGTTTTGGCAGCTCTGGGAAGGCAAACCCATTCCTTCTGCATGGCCAAAGACCTCCATGAACTTCACACCACCTTATGCCTGTCTCCAAAACACCCTGAACACACAGTACGCTCTCCCCACTAGCTCCTCAAGGAAAACCTAGCTAATGCAGTCTTGATTAACACTTCTGACACAAAGTGTAAACCCTAAATCCATAGAATATCCTTTTCTAATTAATTTTTGAAATCAGAAACAGTCCATAAATAATAAGGAACATTTCCTTTGTGCTTTCTCCTCAACTCCCTCCAAACAGAAAGGAGTTCATTTTATAACTAGCTCATAGGTCAAAGGAAACCCTGTCACAGGACCCAGCAGGTAGGGAAAAACACCCAACCTCCCTGGCAAGTTACAGCCAAGCATGGGAGAAGGATTTGTACCACAGAAAACAGCATTCCTATGAGCTTCATGGAAATAATAGCTAATTAAGGAAATCTCAGTGTTCCTTCTTTGGGGCACAATCCCTTTTCTTCCAAAGGTATGGTTAACAGCTGTCCCATCCACATAGAATCCTAGAACGGTTTGAGGTTGGAAGGAACCATAAAGACCATCTAGTTCCAGCCCCTTGCCATGGGCAGGGATGCCACACCCGAGATTAGGTTATTCAGAGCCCCAGCCAACCTGGACTTGGACACTTGTGTCAGACACAAAGCTTAGGGACACAGCTGGAGCAAGCCATGCATTCTCACCAGGAAAGACTGGACAATGCTTAAATTGAGCTAAAATGTCCCATCAAGACAGGCAAGATGCTGACATCCCTCCCAGAAAAAGGGGTCCCAGAGCAGGTAGAAGACAGAGTTACCATATGTCCAGAGAGTACCAACAAGCTCTGCTGTCTGAAACCAAACCCTGTCTCCAGGGATTACTTTCTATTTAGTGGATGCAGTAACCAACAGGAGCTCCACTGAGATCATTCAGATGAAGATTACCACTCCTCAGCTTGGAAAAACAGGGGTACATGCCCCCTTCTATCTCCTCCTTAGTACAGAAAGCAGGAGGGCAGAGGAGACTGGAAGATGCAGCTGACCCACACCCCTGATTTCAGTGCTTCTCTTTAGCCATACCAAGCTTTCTAGAAAAACTCCCGGGCAAACAGAAGAAAAGCAAGATCCCAGAAATGTATTTAATGAGGTGCTTTGCTGCTTGGTGTAAATAAATGATTTATGAGTAAGGTGACACACACAGTATTTTGCATCTTACAAGGTAACATATCTTTGTGTTAATTAGAAAAGAGAAGCTGTTCTGCAATTAATACGAGGTCAGAGATAAAGCTTGTTAGGTTGCAGTGCCTATGGATCAGGTCCCAGGACTGTCCTGGCATTGAGCAGGACTATAGGACACCCTCACAACAGTAAGACAGCGACACTAGAGATGCTAATGGAGATGCCACAGAATCATAGAACAGCCTGGGTTGGAAGGGACCTTTAAGGTCATTTGGTCCAACCTCCCTGCCATAGGCAGGGACATCTTCAACTAGAATGTCTTGCTCCAAGCCCCATCCAACCTGGCCTTGAACACTTCCAGAGATACTCCTGCAGACCTGAGCATCAGGCCATGCCCAGGGCCATGCTGCAGTAGGCTGTATTCCACTGCTGTAACTGAGAAAGCAGGACAACTTCTCTAAGTTACACCTAGGCTGAATGTGCCTCATGAAGCCATGAAGGATCAGGACAGCAGAGAGGTGAGACCTGCTCAGCTCTACTTTGCAACTATTGTCACTGTCCTGAAGAGATTATGGGCTAAATTTAGATATGATATGATCAACTCAAGTAACAGACATGTCAGTCAAACAACATGACAGCACAGAAGGTATGAGCAGATCTATTGAAGCACGAGCTCCATGGACAGTGGTTCTGCAGGCACCAGCTCACTTGTGATCAGCACGGAGTGAGGCATGAGGCATCTAGGAGGTGTAAGCTTTATTGTATCTTAAAAGGTAACAAACTGTTCTTTACTCTCACCTTTATTTATCTGACTTAAATAAGACCCTACAGAAATACTGGCATTCCT
>NW_008657594.1:16073-34401 GCF_000695815.1 Acanthisitta chloris | reverse complement strand
GACCTTGAATGTTTCCAGGGATGGGCATCTTGTTTCAGTGCTTTACCACTCACGGTAAAACAATTCTGTCTCATATCTAATCTAAATCAACTCTCCTTCAGTTTAAAACCATTACCCCTTGCCCTTCACAACAGGCCCTTCTGAAAGTCACACAAACACCAGTACTGCACGGCTTCCCCCCCACCCCCCAGCAGCCCTGCCAAGCTGAGGAGCTGATCAATATGAATGGGGAAAAGAAAAAACACCCAAACCAAACCCGTCAGCAGATTGTACTTGCGCAAGCGAAGTGTGAGCAGGATTCATTCATGGCTTGTTTGAAATCTCATCTGTGCCTTACAAAAGCTGAAACATCCCCAAGGCTCTCAGTCTCACAGGGAACACAAACCCCCTCGTGCTACAGCTTGCCTATGGCCCAGCTGCTCTGCTCTCTGAATAGTTCAGGGGAACAAGTAAATATAGCCATTCTCAGCCCAAATATCACAGGGTGTTTTGCTCCAGCACAATTGTGCTTTGGAATGTGCAGCAAAGTCCCAAAACCAGAAAGAAATGGCACCAGCAGTCAGGTTTCTGCCTGCAGACTTCAGATCCGTAAGCAAATCGGCCTTGGACTGTCACCGTAACTCTCTGAGGTTTCAAAACATGTGCTGGGTGATGAATTCTGCCTCGTTATAATGAAGATGCAGTGAAATCCCTTCTTGATTTATCTTCTGGAGTTGAGTTAGCACCTCCTGATCTCCAAGATATGGCTGCAGTAAAAGCAAGACTTTACAGAAACAGGCCAGGAATTTGAAAACCAAAGGCAGACAGTTTGGAAAGGCCACTTGGATCATAGAGTTGTGGAATGATTTGGGTTGGAAGGGACATTAAAGACCATCTAGTTCCAAATCCCCTGCCATGGGCAGGGACACCTTCCACTAGCCCAGGTTATTCCAAGCCCCATCCATCCTGGCCTTGAACACTTCCAGGGATGGGGCAGCCACAACAAAAGCAAACAAAACCTTTAAGAGAACCAAGAGAAACAATCAGGTGCTTGGAAGTCTCTCCTAGAAGGTGACAGACAGAGAAACACAACACATGGAACTCATCAACCCCCTTGTCCATTGGTCCTAGCCTTGAAGCTCCCTTTCTCGAAGCATAACCCGACTCTTCCGAGCACAGCCCAACTCCTTGGAGCTGGCAACGACTGCCACAACTTGGATGGTGCATTTCCTGCCATGCCTCCCTCTTTCTCCCTCTCAAATGCCAAAGAGGAGGTGGGGAGAGACTTGGAAGGTAGTGTCTGGGTATCTGAGGCAGGAGCTTATCTGTGCCCGCGCCACGGCACCGCGGTAAATTGCTTGTTGATAAATGAGGCTATTTAGGAGCAAGTGGTGCCAGCGTTACGGTTATTAATGATGCTGACGTGGAGAGACATTTAAGAGCGGCCCCACGTTCCATTGTCCTCTCCCTGTGAGTAATGGGGCACTTCATCTACAGGGCTCCAAGAACCAGCTTGGGCTGTTCAACAACAGAAACAAAACGAGACCAAGGGAAATGGATGGATCACACTGGACTGATGACTCCAATGGACTGATAAAGCCAAGCTCCTCTGGTAGAAGTAGGGCAAAGCTCCAGTCTTTAGATGAAATTAAACTAAACCCAACAACCAAAGTTCTTCCACTCATCCCTGCAAGCTCCTAGCAGCCACACACAGTGCCTTGTCCCCGTAGTCTATGGTCCTGTGCAGCAAACCCACCCAAATAAAAGCAAAAAGTCAAGCCACAACAGCCTAAACTGGAAGCAGCAGAGTCCAGCTGTACTTGCAACATGTGGTACACCCTAGAGCACAGTGAGGGTGATATTTGCTGAAGCCTGGAAGGCTTTCACAGGGCCATTACCTCACTTTGGACGTCACAGATGTCTAAACGTGGCCAAGAGGACAATGAGCGAGAAATAAAGAGGCTGTTTATTGCAGGAGGAACCCTTGGAACAGAGCTCCGCAGTGGCTGGTGGGAGAGCAGGGCAGAGTGTGCGAGCACACAGCTGTAAGTTTGGTTCTGAGTTAATATACCCACGAGTGTTTTTCCTTTCCTGTGAAAGCAAACTCTTCTGCAAACAAACATCTGGAGAGCTCTGTTACAGCTGGACCATCATCCCCAGTGACTGAAGCATTCAATTAATTTAGTCTCTCTCATTTGCGAGTTGTCTGCAAATAAGGATCGGCTTTGCAGGAATTTATCTGTTATTTGGATATATTCAGTGAGTGGTTTATTAAAAACATATTTCAGGCAAAGGATTTCTCGCTAAATGCTCTACAACTGTCGCTCTGAGTGTTGGCAACTGGCTGCTCACACCCTGTAAACGGTCACTGTGGCCAGGTGGGAATGCCTTTGCATCCTGATGGAATGTAATCTACCTCCCACAAAGAGCTTTCCAAGGGCCTGTGGAAGCACCTGCACAAAAACATATCCTCACGCAAACACACAGCATCCAGCCTGCCTGGACTGCCTTAAAAACACAGAACAGCTTGCCCAGAAGTTGTCATGAAGAGAACAAGAACAGTTGAACACCAGAATTAATTGACTCTGTGCAAAACAGCAGCAAAAACACCTCTCAGTCGCTCCCACAGCACCTTGCAAGAATCCACAGGGCTCCTGGTTCAGGATCCTACCTGCCCAGGTGCCTTTTGCCTCAGGACTCCAGGAAAGACTTGCTGCAGGAATCTCACCCCAGCAGCAAGAGAAAACTGGGTGAGAAAGGAAGCAGTGGAGGCTCCTTCCAAGACTGATGTAAACCCCTGGGCATGCAACAAGCCCAGACTCTTTCTTGCCAGTGTACTACATATTGTAGGTTATACAGTACCTGTGACATGTCTGAAACCACAAATCCTCCTGCAGGAACAGTTCTAGGCTTCTCCTAGATAGGACAAGGTGGAATAGATTTAAACTGAAAGAGGAGAGATTTAGGTTAGATGTTGGGAGGAACTTCTTCCCTGTGAGGTTGCTGAGGCACTGGCACATGTCATCCAGAGAAGCTTGCTCCATCCCATCCCTGGAAGTGTTCCAGGCCAGGTTGGATGGGGCTTGAGCAACCTGGGCTAGGGGAAGGTGTCCTTGCCCATAGCAGGGGGTGGAATGAGATGAGCTTTAAGGCCACTTCCAACCCAAACCATTCTAGGATTCCATGACTCCCCATGGCCAAGGTGACGTGTGACAGCCTTGGCCACTCCTCCAGCAAGCTGGGTCAGAGCTGTAAGGGGTGGCTGAGCCTACACACCCCTCACCTGGTGTCCAGACCAGCCAGTGCTCAAATAAACCTCCCTGAACCACATGTAAAATGCAACTTGAACTGAAAACAAGACTCCATGCTAAATCCCAGCTGCCGGGCTGTTTGAAGGCAAAAAGAAAGCAATCACTGAGGTTTCACAGACTGTTCTAAAAGTGGAAATCTATGAAGAGAAAAGTGATCCAATAAGTCACAGTTTTAGGCTTTTTTCTTTCAATTGCTCAGAGTAAAGACTTTCAAAGCTTCACTTCCCCCTGAAGCCCTGACTGAGGGAGAAATGGGTATTGACCACCCAATTCAGCATCTCTTTGCTAGTTGTACACATCAGAGACCTCTCTGCCCTGACAGCTGCATCATGTACACTCATTTTTCCAGCCCTTTTGGAGCACCAGCCTCCAGCTCACATGCAAACTCAGCCCCTTCACAGTACCTCAGAAAACTCCTGTGCTTCTCAGTGTCCTCTTGGAGATCCACACTGGTACTGGCAGCTCCTGCAGGCAAACTCAGCTTCCTTCTCCTGGAGGGCTTTGAACAGTACTGCACCACAAACACAAGCCAGATAGGGCAAGGACTCGGTCTGCAAGTAATACCTGCTCAGAGCAGCATTCCCTGAGGAAGAGCAGGGTCTATACAATGTATGCCTTCCTCCCCAGAGTGCAACAGGAGCATGGAGTCTCATGGAGAAGCACAAGTTTGATAAGGAGAGGCTGAAGGAGCTGTGGGGACTCAGCCTGGAGAAAATGAGGCTTGCGGGAACCTTCTGCTCTCTCCAACTCCCTGACAGGTGGTGCAGACAAGTGGCAGCAGGCTCTGCTCCCAAATAACAGGACAAGAGGAAATGGCCTCAAGTTGCACCAGGGCAGGATTAGATTGGATATTATGAAAAATTTCTCCACATTAAGGGTTGTCCAGCCCTGACAACAGACTGCCCAGGGCAGTGGTGGAGTCACTGTGTAGATGTGCAGATGTGGCACTTGGGACATTGTTTAGTGGTGGCCTTGGCAGTGCTGAGGGGACAGTTGGACTCAATCTTAGAGGCTTTTTTGCAATTTAAATCACTCCATGATGCTATGGACAGAGCAGCTCAGTGTAAGAGATTTAACAGGAAAATCGCACTCACCAGAGCTGAACATTTCCTGTGCTATTTGACCATTTTCTGGATAAAGAAAACCCACCCTACTCTCTCCACCTAAAGCTATGATTTCCACACTGTGTCCACATCCCTTTGGCCCCTCAGCTCTACAGAAGGACCTCATGGATCCCCATGAGTGAGTCTGAGTGCCTCAGACCTGAGAGGATGAGCAACCCTGCGGCCCTGGGGACACTGCCCCTGAGGCTGGCAATCTCCACAGCATGATGCACAGCTAAAAACGTCGAAGAAAACCCCAACGTAAACTCAATCCACCAATCCAACTGCATCACAAGCACTCACATGCAGTGTTGCTTTATGGGCAGTGAGCATTTCCCTGCCATTAGCAAGAAATGCACCTCTTTTCCCCCTTCCCATTAAAAACCACTCTTCTCCTCCTGTTTTTTCGGTTGCCCTTTATTCCAGCCCTTGTCCTTGGCAGGATGCAGAGAGCACCTGGCCTAGGTAGCTCCCATAAATTCCTCAAATTTGGGCTGAGATTATATCTGTGGTTATTAAAGAGTGCTAATAAACCTTATCAACCAAGAGTGAATGCAAACAAGAATAAAGAAAGGATTTTCCTAGGAGTGAAAGTGCAAGAAATTCATAACTAACTTAATGCCTGTACCAATATGAGATGCTCATGCTGAATCTATTTTAAAACCAGATTTACTCTTTCCATAAGCAAAAAGAAAGACTGGGGGTCTCAGCCACTCCACAGTGATGACACTTCAAGGCTCTGGACCTGCATGTCCTCATTCCAGGTGTTTCCTAAACAGTTAAAAGACCTCATGCAAACCACCTCCTCCTCTTTCAACTCCATCTCTTGCTCATGACATAACCCCAAGCATCTCAGGTTTTGGGCTGTCTGTGACGCTCTCAGATGAGGCTGCTGCCCCATCTGTCCCATGTAGCCCCTCACCAGCATGCCCAAGGGCTCCCTGTAGCCTCCCTTCCCACAGCCTCAGCCTCCTGACATGCTGCAAAGTGACGGATGAGTTGTGCGTTGTTTTTGAGCAGCTCACGTGCCTCACCGGCACGCAGGATGACAGACCTTGGGAACCTGGGCATCAATCTGGAGATTTATAGTCAAATCTGTCACGCTTGGGGAAGCTTTTTCCCCCAAGAACTCTGCCTGAAGGTCGCTCTTCCTGGGCAATAAGCACAAAGAAACTTTCCTAGCCACCTTGGCCCCCGCCAAAGGGCACAGGGGAGAGGAGGGGAGGGGAACAGTCACCAGACCACGTGCTCAGCCTCAGGTTCCCTAAGCAGTCCCACAGATCCCATCTGCTCAGTGGGAAAGCACATTGTGCTCCCACCGGGGAGCAAAACCCCACTCTGGTTCAAAAGCTCCCACCCCAAACTCCACATCCTCAATACACTGGGTAAAGACACGGACACACACTCAGAGCTCACTATCCAACCCAGCACACCAAGTCACACCTGCATGTGTACAGTGGTGGTGAGAGGTTTGCAAAACAATATCTGCTGCTTCCAGCCCTTCTATTCAAGGATCCATTGCCACAAGACATTTGATGCATGAGGCTACATTTCCCTATGCACAAATACCATCAAGGAGTTCATGGATGCTGCTGTTCACTTGTATTTCATTGTCAGCACCACACCATTAGTTCTGCAATGTAACTG
Source organism: Acanthisitta chloris (assembly GCF_000695815.1). NCBI lineage: Eukaryota > Metazoa > Chordata > Aves > Passeriformes > Acanthisittidae > Acanthisitta > Acanthisitta chloris. Next base: position 28,361 of record NW_008657594.1, on the reverse strand, counting down.
GTCTTGCAGCTCCAGCAGCCAACAAGTGCCATCAAAACCAGGGTCACACCTTGAAAATACAACTTCACCCAGCACTTCAACCAAAACCCATGTATTTCCCATCCAAAGGCAGTACAGCCACACTGCATAACCTCTTTAGGATGAAATTTTCCCCCGATGATGACCCAGATATTCCTCTGGTGTTGACAACATAGCAGTAAACTGTGCCTTTCTACTGCTACACTCATAGAGTCACTGAGTGGCCTGGCATGGAAGAGACCTTGAAAATCATGTTGTTCTAACCCCCCTGCCACGGGCAGGGACACTTCCTACTAGACCAGGTTGCTCAAGCCCTCTCCAACCTGGACTAGAACACTCCCAGGGATGGGGCAGCCACAGCTTCTCTGGGCAAGATGTGCCAGTGCCTCAGCACCCTCAGACAGATGAATTCCTTCTGTGTGTATATACATACTCTTCTCTCTCCACTATGGTTGATGACAGACATGGATGGGAGGAGCTGGTGAAGAACAAAAAGGCCAAACATTTGTAGGTGCAGCAAGTCTTGGAGAAGGTAGAGGCAAAACACCTTCCAGGAGCTACCACAGGCTGGGTGGCAATTTCACATATCAACAGCTCAAACAGGTCAAATAAACCAACTTGAGCCAGAGCTAGCTAGGCAGCTGGATATGGACTGGAAACAAAAACACTTGGTGTACTGTCAGGGGCAAAGCCCACCGTGCATATGGGTAAGAGCTAGGACCATACACAGTTCCCACATGAACCTCACAGGATGCCCCAAATAGAATGTTCTGGGTGAGGTGGTTTCCAAGAGAAACTGCACATCACTTGCCTGTGCAGGTTTCTCAGGACATGCCTAAAAGCCAAACCCCTTTCTCAAGGCCTCAGATGCCCCAGACAGGAGAAGGTCCATCAGGAAAGCTGCCTCGGACAAGGCAACAGCTCTTCTGCCCTCCTGGAACACACATCAGGATGGGCTGGTGGTGCACATGCTGCTCACTCCTTTCGCTGGCAGAACAGATCAATTCCGACAAGGAAAGCTCCTGAGGTTTACAGTCAGGGCAACGCGAATATACCCAATGAATCATTTATTCAGTCAATTTTAGCCATCCCTAACAATGAGCTGTCTGACAGCAGACCACGAATTTCTCAGGTGTATTTCATTTAAAGCAACAATCCCTGTGGATAATTCTTAGACCTCAAGCACAGACTATAGAGATCCTTCAGAGGGATACAATGGTCACTGTGCCCTTTCTTCCCTTGCCTGAGCTGTCAGATCAAGTCTACAAGACAAGCAGGGGTAATTCCCAATCAGAAATTGGCTTTCTGTTACTACTGTTGGCAATATCCATGGAATACTCCAGCCTGGGAGCTGTGCAGGAACACAACCTTGTCCAGTTTGTCAGGAAATCAAAGGCCTACAGCAATGCTGTATGGGAGAGAGACACCCTAGAGTGAGCCAGAAGTCTGTACGAATGGTGACAGACTAACTGCTGCATCAGGGCTCAGGGTGCTTCCAGGCTGGCTTGTGTGGATAAGAGGTACAGAAGGGAACAGGGATAAGAGGTACAGAAGGGAACACGGATAAGAGGTATGGAAGGGAACAGGGATAAGAAGCACAATAAAGGCTTTTGAAATTAATTTAAGAGTTTCAAGAGCAAACACACTCCACTACAACTTCCCCTTCAGGACAACAGGCATCCTTTTCTTTCCCAAAATTTCCCTTGCAAATCCTTCCAAGCTCTTCTTAATCCCTCACTGCTCCGGGCTGAGCTCCAGCAGCTCTCCCATGCTCTCGGAAGCAGCCAGCAGGTCGCCTGCCTCCTCCCCCTTGGCAGCAGCCTGCGCTGCCAGCTGGGCAGTGCCGGGACACCGACTCCTCATCTCCTCACCTGAGCAGTCACTCGCCTGCTCAGATTGGTGCATACAACACCTGCTGCACAGCACATCTCCCTGCCCAGCTCCTTCCCTGCCTTCTCACAGCTCTCCCCCTGCCCGAGGAGGGCATGAGGGGACCACACACACGTGCCTACATCCCTGCAGCCACCCAGGTGACAAACACGTGCTGGGCCAAGAGAGAAAGGGGGAGCAGAGAGGAGGCAGATCTGCAGGCTCTGATCCCAGGCGCTTGACCCCCTCCTCTTCCTCGTTATGGATGAGGTAAATTAGCTGTGACACTCATTAGCTGCAGCTCCTAATTAGTGAAAATTTATATTGGTTTTGATAGAAGTGTTGGCTGAAGCTCTCCCAGGCAAAGGCATTATTGACCTTGTTATCCTGTTTAACAGCAAGTTACATCACAGGAACTACTTTTCGTGGAGTCGACAGATTGCAGCTGCCTCCCACCCTGCTCAGCTCCCTTCCCCATGGCTCCATGAGACAGACCCAGCCCTGCCAGAGCATCCAAATCCCCACAGGCACCTGCACCCATCTCTGGCAGCTCCCCAAGCCTCCCCATCCTCAGTTGCATCCCAGCATCCTGAGCCCCATCTCCAGCAGCATTCCAAGCCTCCCCATCCCTGGCTGCAGCCATTTCCCACGATCAGCCTTTTTTTTTCACTGTAAGGCAACAACATTGTGGATACTTTTCTCCCTTTTGGCCAGGCAATGGGAAATGCTACAAACATACACCCAGATTTTGGGGCCATAATAATCTCTCTCTGGAGCAGTGCCAGCCATCCCTCCCTGCCCATGGACAGTGCTCCTCCTGACTGGCATTAGATGGTCCCTAGCCCCGTGTCCCATTCCATCACCCTTCCCATCAACCCAAGTAACTCCAGACTCACCAGAGAAATTTCACCACCTCTACCCACAGTTCAAAAGAAGGAATAAAGAGGAATGGCTGCAATGCAATGGCAACTACTATTTAATGAGGAAAGAAATAGAAGCAGCATTCCTTGACTTCAGGGATTCCTGCCCTTGGAGTCTGGGAATCAGAAGGTGGCAAAGAAATAGACATCACTAGGCAAAAGGAAAATATTTGCTACCAAAGTTATGCATAAAAAAACAACCACACTGCATTGTTCACACATTAATAATAATAAAGATGTCAAACTGTCAGATAAGTAGTTAATCTCATTCAGAGCACAATTAAAGATGCCATTATCCAACCACCTGGAGCACTTCCACTTGCACAAGGGGGTGGGCTTCAGGGATAACAGGGATGAGCCCATGCCTGGCAAAGCAGCTCATCCAGCCACCCCTTATTACCACCCTACAGCATCCTCCTCCAGCAGGACGGCCCAAATGTTGGTGTGGCTTCTTGTTCAAAAGAGGCTGCATACAGATCCACGGTAGTAAAGCTTCTTTTACAGAGCATTCCTTCATTTCTGGGATCAACACTGCAGTGAAAATTGTCCCTCTGCCCACCTGGATGATGCCACTGGACACAGGATGCACAAAGAGCAAACCCAAACCATCCGCAGTATTGCTGATCCCTGGGGTAGGATAAAACACCACTACTGGAAAACAGCTTCTCCAACAGATCCAGTCCATTTTACAGCAGGATGCCCAACAAGCACAGCAATTTTGGCTTTCAGTATGAACTAACCAGCTCTTTGTGAACAGCAAATGGACCCTGAGCCTTTCCTCCTCAGTTTGCTGCTGCTAGTTAAGAAGCCAAGGCCAGAAAAGCCAAACACTCACTGCTGAGCACAAAGCCACAATCAACAAATTCTGGCCCTTATGCAAAAGGCACTGGAAGAGGAGAAACTTGTGGAGAGAGTAACCCTCTCTTGATATTCATAATGAAGTTATCTCTGTCCATGTCAGCCCCAGCACTGCCCTGTATTGCCTGAAGGATCAGTATTTTCAATTTAGGCGTAAAGGTTAAGGTAAAAAAAAAAGTCAAGGGCTGAAAGCAGGAAATTATTCTCCAGGATAATAATTGCATTCCAATCTCTGCTACACATGTCCCATACAAGCCCCTCACAGAGCCTCACATAAGACATGAGGCTCTGTGTCACGGGATGGGGTGGTGGTAAGACCCAGCACAAGCAAGGCAGGAGACAGCCCACTTCTCTCATCCCCCACCCCACAGGACCCCGAAGTGCTCCCCAAGAACCAGAGATGCTGCAGCAAGGGCCACATTAAAGCAAAGGGTGAAGGACTGGGAATGAAGACACAAAATCACACTACAGCTACTGACTCGCTCACTCCAATGACTCCCAGAGCCAGAAGTGTGTGTTTAAGCGAAACTGCAAGAACATAGATTTTCCAGCAACAAAAAAAGGAAGGAAATCAGGAAATTGCATTTTAAATTCTCTCCCTCCACACCTTACAAGCTTGCTCTGCAACAGGACCAGAGGATGTCGTCTTTTCTTCCTCAAGGTGTGAAACAAGCAGTGTGCAAAGGCAAATAAAAATACATCTCCAGCTTACAACCTGGAACACAAAACTAAGCTCCCAGTTTGAAATCCAGGCAGGCAGCAGGCTCCTCTCTCCCCTAGGAAATACTCTTTCCACCTCTGTCTGCCAGAATCTGGCTGTGGAGCATCCCAGCACCACCGACGCTCACCCTCCTGCTAGTGTTATGTAGACTTGGGGGATCCTGCCAATTTTTATGGCTCCATGAGATCATTCTGTTGCAGCATGCTGATTGCTATCTTAGAATTTTTCCCCCTTGCCCTCTCCAATACAGAACCTGAATTTATGACTAATTCCCCAATCCTGACAAGGTCTGTGGGCAATGGTTCCTGGCTGATGCTCTCTGCAAGCTGTCACCTCCCACTCTGTACCTGATGGGACTGCAGACAGTAGCCCTGTGACTGCAACAATTGTTCCAAGACAAAGAATAACTTGCAAATCCAGGGAGATGTTTTTCCCCACCCTTTATGCCCCTAGGAAAGCTGCTTCAGGGACGGCGGAAGAGATGCAGAAGCAGAATGGTGCTTTCTGTGTGGTCCCTTCACTTCTTGCCTTACTACCCCGTTACACCGAGTCATGCAGCAGTGCTCCTGCACACAGGAGTGCTGGTTTATCTGGCAGGATATGTTTGATTTGATGCTGCTGTCATAAGGGAAAAGGTGTGTTCCCAGAGTCAAGGCTTTCCGCAGTGCCGGTACTTATGTTACAGTTGTATTTCTTTCCTTCTATTTCCCAAAATCATTAGTAATAACCATTAATCTCAGCCTGGGAAATGCTCTTCACTTCTCCCCACCCCGAATTGTTAGTCTCCCTTGGACTTTCTGTATTTTAAAGTCTCTTTCCTCCTTTTATTTCCAAATTAACTGCTTGAAAGCAAACAGCAGAGTGAGAAATGACACCACGTCAGTGTTCGTCAAAGGATATTACGTCCCATAATACCATCTCACACCTCCAAGCTTCTCAGCCTGGGAAATGCTCTTCACTTCTCCCCACCCCGAATTGTTAGTCTCCCTTGGACTTTCTGTATTTTAAAGTCTCTTTCCTCCTTTTATTTCCAAATTAACTGCTTGAAAGCAAACAGCAGAGTGAGAAATGACACCACGTCAGTGTTCGTCAAAGGATATTACGTCCCATAATACCATCTCACACCTCCAAGCTAATAACGCATTAGAAAGGGAAAGATTTTTTTTTCCGTACTCAGGCACCGAATCACCCTCCTAATTGTGCACAGGCAGCAAGACAACCTCCACGATACAATACTGGAGCCTCGGCAGTGCATGCACCTGCCAAACCCATGCAGATGAATGGAATAAAATTGAGTTACTAACCATTAAATGTCAAGTGTTTGAAATCTTTCCCCCTTGCGTACTGAGCAATAGCAATAAATCTTTGGGAGAGGGAGCGCACGGAGCGCATTCAGAGCTCTGACCAGCGCCGCAAATGGAGCAGATGTTTCCATTGAGTTGTCCAACAACGCTGTCTCCAGCTTTATTTCCTCCCCCCGAGCGGGTACAGTTAATTCAAAAGCCATCAATGTACCGAAGCAGTTTGACAGGAGGAACCAATTTATTAACTCCCCCTGCCAATCAAGCACGTTAAGCCATTCAAAGGCAGAAAGGTGCATTAGCAGACGCTGGCAAGGAACTGGTTTAAAAGCAGGAGATGGGGAGAGGATGGACCCGTGCGACAGCACTGAGTAACCCACCGTCCCCAAAACCACAGCAAACATGAAAAAATGAGCTTCCTAAGGAGTAACCCTGCGCCCACACAATCAGCACAACGCAGCAGCCACCAACAGCCTGGCCCTAGACAGAGAATAACAGCAGGTCTCTGCCGTGGCACTTCCTGGGAGTTGTGTTCCACAATCCCAGCACCACGGCATGTATGTACATCACCAGAAGGGCTCTTCTACCTGCTTGTTTCCACACTAGAATGTGGCAGTTTTCCACAATGGGGACTCACTAAGTAAATGTTCACGTTTTAATTGCTCAGGTGGTTTTGCTGCAGGTGAAAAGAACCTGAGCCTTTTTCTCTCTTTGGTTTCTGTTAGGTTTTTCTTTTGCATTTTTTGGCCTGTTTTACACCAGACAGCAACAACCACCAACTGGTGGAGGTGGTGAATGGCTTTAATTTTTTCTTTCTTATAGACAAGTACTTCCACAATTATGCAAAGCTTTATAATTAAAAGGTGGATTTTTTACAAGTCTGAAAATTGTGTAAAAGAAGTCACTGAGGGTATTGCAGAATCAGGGAACAGTTTGGTTTGAAAAGGAGCTTGAAGATCATCTAGTTCCAACCACTCTGCCATGGGCAGGGACACCTTCCACCAGCCCAGGTTGCTCCAAGCCCCATCCAACCTGGCATTGAACATTCCCAGGGATGGAGCCGTCACAGCTTCTCTAGGCAACCTGTGCCAGTGTCTCACTACCCTCCCAGGGAAGAATTCCTTCCCAATATCCCATCTATCCCTACCATCTGGCAGTGTGAAGCTATTCCCCTTGTCCTGTCCCTCCAGGCCCTTGTCCCAGTTCCCTCTGCAGCTCTTTTGGAGCCTCTTTAGACACTGAAAAAGGCTCTGAGGTCTCCCTGGAATCTTCTCTTCTCCAGGCTGAACACCCCCATCTCACCCAACCCGGCTCCAGGGCAGAGGTATTCCAGCCCTGTCATCATCTCACCTGGCTGCCTCAGGAGCTGGCTGTGTGCCTCCACAGCATCTTATGGATAAACTGTGAACTGTGCAAGCAGTTGGCTGCCAGCCCATCTCCAAACCACCTCTCCCCTCACCCATCACTCAGCACACCTGGCACCTCCCCACAGCCCTGGGCTGGGTGGCAAAGCATTGCGGAGGAGCAGAGCGTGACGTGTGATGCTCCACTGTGTCGTTTCAGCCTGGCACGAACTCTGCCGAGTGCTGAGTAACACAAGGGAATGGCCCTGACTCCTCTCACTTCTCCTTGCCTTGCCTCTCAGTGAAGGAAATTAGCCAGAGGGTGGTGGAACAGATCCAGACTGCAGAGATCTCAGATGAACATGTTGTGTGCAAACACAGAAGTAGGGGGTAATGGAGTGTTGGTTTTTTTCTCTTCGTTCTTTTTTAAACTCACATAACCCAAATATATCAAGATTCTGATCTGGCAAAACACATAAGCATGCTTATCACTGTTTGAACCACAGCTTCATTCCATGAGAGCCCATTGACAAACTTCAAGTGAAATCACAGCTCACTTTCCCCACCAAAAATAACGTTATGAGTAGGGGGTAATGGAGTGTTGGTTTTTTTCTCTTCGTTCTTTTTTAAACTCACATAACCCAAATATATCAAGATTCTGATCTGGCAAAACACATAAGCATGCTTATCACTGTTTGAACCACAGCTTCATTCCATGAGAGCCCATTGACAAACTTCAAGTGAAATCACAGCTCACTTTCCCCACCAAAAATAACGTTATGAGTGTATGCAAATTATTTCCCTATACAGGGAAACACTTTTGACTCATTAATACTTTCCCTCAGAACATTAATACCTCCACAAAGATACATATATATGTCTCCCAACTTGAATATGTATACACATATCTATACATATATACTTTTCCCCCTACTCCTAAAGCTTGATTCGCATTGTTATCCCTGCCCTAAATTAGGTTTGTCACCCATACTAATGCCTCTAATCAGACAGGAAGGCACAATTTAACCGAGCAAGGGTGAAAGGCACAATTTAACTGAGCAGGGACAGCCTGGACATCCAAGCCTAGGCATTCCAGAGTAACAAGGAATGGATCACAGCCAGCACGAAACCGGGCCCCAAATGAGGCTCCTACAGACAACACTGGACAGATAATTAATGCTGCTAAAGTCATCCCAGGCCTCAAAAAATCACCCCAGACCTCATTACCAAACTCACACATCTTTCTCTGTCTCCTTGGAAAGGGCTTAGCCCCTGTGCAAGGGCTCAAAAGGTGGCGAGATGAAACCTTCCGATGGTTTGATGAGGCAGTTGCCAGAAGCAAGGTTATCCTGGCATGTTAATGAATCCATATTGCAAATACACTTTCTTCCTTCTCCCTCTCTCTTCCCCTTCTTAAACGTAAGCATTAACGTTATTGCCTATTAGCAAAGCAGATATGAAAGTTTAAGTGATTGATGAAGTGATTAATTTAATGACGCAGGGTTAAGGGTTTGGGTGGGTGTGGGGCCTCTTTTTTTCCTTAAGTTTCCTGATGTTGGGAATAACTAATTTTCTAGCCTGAAGTTTGCATTAAGGATGCTGTGCTTTCTGCAGCTCAGCGAGTAATTTCATCAATGGGCCTTGTAACCACCCAGGACAGAAAAGGGCTGAGTTACTGAGATCCCTTCTTAAGTTCTCCTCAAATACTGCCATTCATTAGGGTTGTTACCACACTTAGAAACAAGGCCCATCCTTCACAGAGCACTCAAGAGTCCTGAAAATTCAGTTTTAAACAGCAAATAGCCATTGGGTGATAACACCTCTTTCAATTAGCAGGTGATGTGCCTACAGCCTCCCACTCCAAGGGAAATCTGCCCATAATGAAGCTGGTGAGGCAGGTTTCCTCCAGGGATGAGGCAGCCACAGCTCCTCTGGACAACCTGTGCCAGTGCCTCAGCACCCTCCGGGTAAAGAATTCCTTCACAATATCCCATCTGGCCCTGACCTCTGTGAAGCCATTCCCTGTGTCCTATCCCTCCAGGTCCTTGCGCCAAGTCCCTCTGCAGCATTCCTGGAGCATTTTTGGAGGTGTTTCACCAAACACACACACACACACACACACACAGGGATAGTTTTCCTGCTAACAGCCCAACACAACCCTGACTGCAGTGAGGGCAGTGATGCTGGGCTGGAGCCCATGAAGCTGGATGGAGGATTAGCCCACCACAAAGCACCCTTGGATGAAGCACCTCTAAAGGAAAGGCAGAGGGTGTCTTTAATAAGACCAAACACAGGCACAGAGGCTCCATGTCACAGATCTAGCCAAGTATGCAGTCCTGGGAATGAAGCTCCCGGCAGCACCGGTGTGAGGAAGGCAGAGCCCCTGCTCTAACACAATTCTTACAATCAAGTAGGCTTTTCCAAACTCTCCATCCACTCTACTAGCAGTGCCACCACATTTTCCAAAGGCATCTTCCAACTTGCCAAGTTTTGTTAAAACCCAGCCTACCTTGATTCATTCACAGAGGCTCTTGCACTGCCCCATGCTCCTGCTATCCCCCGCTGCTCCTGAAGGAGCTCACTCCAAGCTTTAGAGCCACTGAGCCCTACCTCCTTACAGTGCAATTAGCACCTCATTAACAGTTTGCACCGGGGGCTTTCTGGTCTTTCCACTTGGACTTCTAACCCCATAGTGCACCAAGATTAATTTCTCTCTTTTTAGCTTTAGTGTTTAATTTTGAGCAAGAACCACCTTGCAAGAAGAAGGGGGTATGAAAGCGAGGAGAGAGGCCAGAAGACACCAAAAGGGCTCTGTGACTGTTCCTGCTCTGATGGCCACAGTCCTCCATCCAAAGCGGTCCCCAACAGATGGCCCCCAAGCCCCATGCATGGATATGTGAGCTCTGAAAAAATTTAGGCAGCACAGAAGGATGCAGAAACCAGAGAGACAGCCCGTTTCCCCTTTTTCCTCACAGTGCTGCATTAAAAAGTGCCATGGAGGAGCCCAAGCCACCATGGTGGCAGCAGATGCCCACAGCTGTGGGATCAAATGGGTTTAGCTGAGACAGCCCGTGCTCAATCCCACACAGATAACCATATCTCCAGCAGCAGCTTGAGTGGCCTGGCACCCCTGGGGACCTTCCCTGGGTGCCAAAGCATCTGGCTGTCCAGGACTAGAGCACTGCAGAGAAAGGCTGTGTTGGAAGAGATGACTGCTTTGGAAATGACAGATACAGCACGTGGAGGATGGCGGCCTTCCCTGCCTGGAAAAGAAAAGCCTTCTGGTCTGGTCCTTGTCTAGGATGGAAAATCAAGTCCACAAATATCAGAGGGAGGTGCTACCTCAGATCCACATGAAGAGTTGCCACGGAGCACCCTGTCTGTTAAATACCATGTTCCTCTTTAGTCCTCTTGCAAAATAACTCTGTCCCTGTGGAACACAACAACCTAACCACTTTAGTCAGCACCAGCCAACAAAGCACACCTACACCACAGCAGTACTCTACTGTCCCTGGCTGCAACAACCTCAGGGACACAGCAAGAACCACAACTCCATGGGAAACATTCACTAGAGCCCAATTTGAAGTAGGTCTTATAGAGAGTAAGGTTCAGCTCTGCCTCTCCAAATTTAGTGGAGAAATACCCACACTCACAGTGTTTGCCAGCTCAGCAAAAGCTGCACACAGCAAGAACAGGGCAGAAACAACCTGTGAAATTCCCTGTCAGCAATCCATCCATCTGCCTTGCTTGCCAAGCATGGGGAACCCCGAGGATGGAGAGCACGGCCTGTGCCTCCTGGGACAACAGGAAGGGGGCTTGAAGCAGCCAACACAGCCCTGGTCACTGGATATTGTGCTGAGCCAGCACTGCTCGGGGCTGTCACTCCTCAGCAGCACTTGCTGAGTTAGGGGTTCTTCTCGGCCAAGCACTGCTATGGGTTAACAAATGGGAGATGCTGAGGGAGCCAACTTTGGTGGGCTCAGGGCTGAGTATCTCACCAGTCACTGGAGGCATCCCAGTGCTGCTTACAGGAAAGCATCCCAACAAGTTGGTGGAGAGCCGAGAGCCTCAGCTGTGCACTCTCCTGCCCAGGAATCACTGAGGGAATCAAACAGCAGGTAGCCTTGGCAGAAGTCCCAGGGGAGCCCAGCCTGCCCACCTGTCAGATGTCCCAGGCACTGTCACCAGCATCTTCTCATACTCACACCGCCCAGGAGATGGTCACCCCAGAGGGTTTCCCTGTGCCATACATGGCTCAGCCTCAGCAGGCTTGGTAGAGGACACTAGTCTTTCACAGAACCATAACATCACAGAATGGATTGGGCTGGAAAGGACCTTAAAGACCACCTTGTTCCAACCCTCTGCCATAGCGGGGACACCTACTAGTAGACCAGGAGCTCACAGCCCCATCCAGCCTAGCCTAGGATTCAGATTTAGTCCCTCTTCTAGTTTTAAGCAAGGCACTTGTTACCAAGGTGTGATGGGCAGGAGAGACACACTGTCCCCAGCCCACTTGGGTGACTGTGCCCCTGACACAACGTGGCCTGACAGCAAGGCCAAGAGCACGGTATCAGCTCAAGTGCAGTAGTGACAGCATTTCCCACTCTTTTAAGACAACATTATTCCAGTGATGCTAAAATGTTATCGGTAGGATGAAGGGAAAGTGGAATTGCACTCGTCTGAATGGCCTCTTTTGTCATGCATTTTGCAAGGCGTTGAGGCATGAAAGCTTTCAGAGAAACTCGGTGAATCCAAGCTAGGTGGTTATAAGGCTAGTTACAGACCTGACATGATGGATCATCTTCATTTTCCCACTCCTGTCCTGCACACAGCAAATCCATTTGCTGGGCAATTAGACTCCAGTCATTACATTATGCTAAGAAGACGTTCCTTTAGCAGCAGGAGGGACCCCAACCAAAAAAACCCAGAGCACTGCCTGCACATCCCTTCCTGCTGACAAATCCAGGGCTGCAGGTAATCCCAGCAGCAGCAGGGCCACCTCCCTGGCACCTCAGCAAGTAACACACCTTGCCAGGGCCCTCCAGCAATACACCTGGCATCCACAGCCACCTCCCTCTCCCTTACCCACAGCACTCCAAAAGGTTTGGAATTAAATGAAATGGTCCTTGGAAGGATTTTGCTTAAGGCTATGAGCAGCACAATAAAGATGGACAGTCCGCCTCCTGCAAACTCTTCTTCCAAGGGCTGTTAACAAGCCAGTGCTCCTGCTTTCCCAGTGAAGCAGCTGCTGGCAGCTG
>NW_008657594.1:0-16062 GCF_000695815.1 Acanthisitta chloris | reverse complement strand
GCTACCACAGCCCAACCAGCCATCATCCCTCCTCCTCATCCTCCTCTCCAGGCATCTCCTTCCTCTCCCTGCAATTCCCTTCCCAGCCCCTTCCATCACCTTTACCTTCCTGAACTCACATCTCTGATTCTCTCTGCACATGTGTGTGTTTTCATTACTTCTGGGTGAAATAACTGACTAGAGGGTCAGACCACCTGAAAATTGCTCTCCCTGGACCGAAATGAAACAGATGGGCATTGATGATGTTTTGGGAGAAATTAACCAGCCTGGACCAGCGGCAGCACCAGCAGCTCCCTCAGCCCAATCTCGCCTAATGAATTCCAAGCTCTCTGTCTTAATAGCTCCTGACAAGACTAATTTACTCGTGTAAGTGATTAGAGGGGGAATGATCTCTTAATTGTTGCTTAAGATCCCTTTCGGCATGGCAGGCACCAGGCAGGGAAGGGCTGGGCTTGATGCTCGGGAAGGCTGTGCTGGGGATGCTATGGGGATGGATGCAGGGAGGGATGCCACAGGGATGGGCACTGTAACAGACCTCACCAAAGGAGACGCTTTTTTTTTCCCAGGGAACAGGCACCACATGCTGTTCTGCTACTCACACTCCAGAGCTAAAAAAAGGTGTTTCCAGACAATGCCTTTTTTTTTTTTTTTTAAGTTAATAAGCCATAACTCAGAAAACACCTACCAACAGCAGGAAACACTGAAACAGTTTGTCAACACTTTTCAGGCTGACATTTCCCTCTGGTGCCTCTGGAAACACAATCCCAAGGTGCCAATATTCTTAAGAGTGAATTTAATTTATATACAGTGTAATACAAAGTTCAAAAGAAAAATAAAACTCAACCCCCAAAGTAATTCCAAGAACAATCTGACTCGCACAATGTCTCACTGGAAAGGCTGTCAGAAATCTTCCCCTATTTTCTGACAAAATAGGACTTCAGTCCAATTCCCACAAGGTATTTCAAGCTCAAGCACTTTGAGAGCAGGGTGCTCCATGAGGAATCATTTCCATTAAGCTGTTCCCAGCCAGCTCTCACTCCTGCTCCCTTCCCAGGACTTATCCTGAGGGTGCACCTCTGTGCAGAGCTCAGCTACCACTCTGGACCCTTTACCGTCTACCCAAACTCACCACCAAGACTTCACATCCTGCCTGGCTGCCCAGACACCACTCCAAATCCCATAGCAGGACACTATGGGCTGCAAATACACAGAAAGGGGGAGCCAAGGAGGGACAGAAGGCTCAGCTGGAAGCCCTGGTTGACCTGAGCAGACACTAGAGACCTCTCCAGAGCCCTCCAACCCTTGACAGGTCTGGTGACAATGTGGGTGCAGCAGGAGCCCTTGTTCAAGGAGGTGCTGCTGAGGCTGCACAGCTGAAGCAGAGGTGAGAAGGGCCCTCTCCAAGCCTCCATCCCAGTCGCCCTCTGCTCCCAATCGATTCCACCTGCATTAGAGCCAGTCACGAGCCCTGATTGAAGACCACAATTTTAATGGACTGAGAGCCTGGAAAGGCTCCAGGAACAGTCGATTTCTGCATTTACTAAAAAACAATCCCTAGCTACAGAAAGAAGGAAAAGCTACGTCTGTCCATCAAAATAAAACCATTCCTTTAGTGCTCTCCCTTCAGTGGTGGCAGCAGAGCACCCTCTGCCCATGGGCACATCCCACTTACCCACAGGTGTGTCCTCGTTGATCAGCAGGTAGGTGTCAAAGAAGTAGTTGATGAAGTATGGCAGCCGATTGCCCTGACCTGGAAGAGGACAAAAGCAAGGAGTTATTCCCTTGGCATGCTGTGCATGGCCCAGCAGAGCTGGGAAAGGCTTGGGAATGGAAAAGAGGACCAGGCTCATGGTGGCAAGGGGCATCTCCCCAAGATGAGGCTAGCAACAACCACTATGAGGTCCCCTGTAGAAGCTGACTGGGGAGCTGCTTCCCCCCACTGCCTTTTCTGGTTCTGGTATTTTCTTTTGCAGGCTGAAAGCAGAGGGGAAGGGAGAAGCCAACAGCACAGGGACCAGGAACATCCATTATTGTTTTAGTGTATGATTAACACCTTCGCTGTGTTCCCACGGTTGAGAGCCTTTCGCCTTGTCAGCCACCCCAGCAAACCCCGAGCCTCCCCTCTCCCAGCACCCGCTCGCCTTTCCCTCTAATTGCCTCCTTTCACCTTTAATAACCAACCTCACTTCGTTCCACTCCCTCTCAAACGGAGCTGGAGCTCCTGAGTCTGCCCCTGGACACAGCCTCATTAGACGATGAGCCAAGTGCAGAGCATGTAGGAGAATGACAACTGAAGCCTGAAGCAGAGACAACCAGGAAAGCTCTCCTGTTCCAGGGATGCATGGAAAGAGGTGGCAGGAGAGGAGCACAACGATTTTCTATTTGGTTTGGTTGAGCATGTTCAGCATCACAATAAGAAACAAGAACCAGGCCAATTTTCAGTATCCTCTTTGCCTGCCCAAGCTCCCAAAGGCAGGAGATACTCCTAAGACCTTTCAAACCCAGGTCCCAGGTGTGCATCCAAACAAACCTGCTCTGGGGGACATGGGCACAGGATGGGGGAGCAGCCCAAGCTCCTCTGGGGCAGCCTCTGTTACAAGACAAGGATTTTTAGCACTACCCTCTTTCCCGAGACATCAGGTTGGTTAAACACCTGGAGAAATGGGTAAGCACTGGAGGCAGTACTGCTGCAAAGGCACATTTAAATCTCAGCCTCTGGAGTTAAGCATCTGGAAAGAAAATGAGAGGGACCCTGACAAAACGGGTTATTTTAGAGCTAACGGCACATCCGGAGGCTTTGAAACACACACGGCACTGCTGCCATGCTCTGAAGGGGGAAATTGAGGCTAAAACACCCCAAGCAGCCCTTGGCACAGAGGACTTGCTGCTGCAAACCCCTCTGTTTCAAAACATTTTTAGTATACTAGTGAAATTAAGAAATGTAAGTTGCACTTTCCAAATCCAGCTGCAGCAGGTGCTGGGAGGCTTCCAAACCACCTGGCACACAGGATCCATGTGTTGAGAGAGAAGAGTGACAAGCACCTGAGAGCTGAGAAATGCTGAAGGAGGGTCTGGAGGCAGGACATGCTTTGGGCTGCAAATCCCAGGATAAAGAGCAAGGCTGTCACTGCCCTGCCAGAGTATCAAAGGGCAGCACAGAATGAGGTGGAGAGAAAGCATCTGGATGATACAAACATGTAGGTCACAAGATGTGTGCTATGATGAATGGCAGACAGCACGCCCAAAATAACAAAGGGACACTGTGGCTGAAGCCACAGCCCCATCAGCCCTGTCCCCCTGGCCAGCCCAAACACATCCCAACCGTGGCTACTTCTATCTCCCCCACAGCCCAGACCACTGCCAAGGTCTGCATCCATGGAATGCCATCAGGAACCTTCTCCCTGTCTCAGATATGGCTGTAAGGTCTTACCCCCACAACCCAGGTACTGCAAAAAGGTATAAAAGCGTGGCAATCATGGGCCTGTTCTTCTAGTTAGCATCCTTTGATCCCTCCTAACCAGGTCTCTGCTCATCTCCAGTGACTACAGTGGTGGCCAGGTAGGAGCAGGGTGACCCCACTGCCATGCCAGAGCTAAACCTTCCTTTTCCAAATACTCTAAGCCTACACACGCTGCACTTGTGTATTTACCCCAGCTCATCACTTCACCAGGACCTTTGCAAATCTCCTGTGAAGAAGAGCTCCATGGCCTGCAGTCCTCAGGGTGTATGGCAGGGTATCCACACACTTTTCCCTATCCCAGGCACAGGAGTTGTGCCAACACTTGCTTATCAAGGAGGTGACAACCAAGCCCTGGGCAGGGTTTAGGATGGAGGGACTGGCACACACTGTTCAGCTACAAGCCTCCAAATCCCTCTTTCCATGTGCTGCCTCTCCAGGGCACTGCAGTTTGCTATTGCAACAAAGAAACAAGTCCCTAACCAAGCAGGCAAAATCCACCATCCCACTTCCAATGGGGCATACTGGACCACTTGTGGCAACTGATCTCTCTGGGGGGCAAAGGAGTTGCTGGGTTGTCTTTTTTACTTGTTTTTTCCCCCTTCCAGAGGAGTGACAGGGCAGTTAACCAGTGAGGCTATACTTGATCCAACACGACACCAGAGGGAGATTGACTGAGCTTGTCAGTCACAGCTAATGTCATCCACTGACTGCTTAATCAGGCTGCCAATCTGGGCAAGCCATCTTGAGGCTTCAGGAGGGGACAAAAGAGGGGAAGAAAAGCCTTTATTCCAAAGGGCACAGTGCTATCAAATGGACACACACTTGCTATTGTTTATCAGCAAGAGCCACACAAGCTCACACCCCTCCAGCCACCCTCTCCCCCACCAGCATCCAGGGGGTTTAGGCCATTCATGCAACAATCCCAATTTTCATGGGGCTTGGCTGTTCTTTTACAGTACTTATGCACCCTGTGATATGCCAAAACCTGTCCCAAAAATGCACATTTTCCACACCAAAAGGCTGTTGTCCCACCAGCTCCCTGCCAGCAGCCCCTGTGCCAGAGAAGACCCAGAGCATCAGTGGGACTCTGCCTGCCCACAGCCCTGCCTTTCCCTCCATCTGGAACGAGAAAAGAGGTTTTACAGCTCAGAGAGGAGTTATTTCCCCACAGCATATATTAAAGCACAGTTCAGGTAATAATTTTGCTGCTGAAAGCACAGGGAGAGCTCTGCCAGCAATACCTCTGCTGTTGAACAGCTAACAAGCTTCTGCTTTACATCCTTGCTCATGATCCACACCCTCTAGCTTTCTTTAGAGTTTATTTACATAAATGCCAGGTCCACCACCAGCTTTCACTTGGTGAATCCACATCTGCAAGTTGCCAAGGGCTTCCCACTGAGATACACCAGGAGCACATACCACCACTGGGTTCACCAGCACATCCATCCTTCCCCAAGGCTCTTTACAGTCCCACCTGCTCTCTCCCAGGAAGGGCCACCTGATGCCATGTGCACCCTTTTACTGACTGCAAGAAAAGCGGGAGCATGATCTGCAGATCCCCAGGACCTCATGTGATGGAGATGGGAGATCTGCTTACCCATACCAGCCACATCCCTGCTTCACCCCAGCAATGCTGCTTTGCATATTCATCAGGAGACCAC
The DNA here is from genome assembly GCF_000695815.1 of Acanthisitta chloris. Lineage (NCBI taxonomy): Eukaryota > Metazoa > Chordata > Aves > Passeriformes > Acanthisittidae > Acanthisitta > Acanthisitta chloris. The sequence goes on along the minus strand of NW_008657594.1, from coordinate 10,941 downwards.
AAACACAGCAAATACTACCTTCAGACCTTGCAAACATGTGCCCTGAGCAGGGAGAGGAGGAAAGAGAGCCCTGGACAAGCAGCAGTATGACTTACCTGGAGAGACCAGCTCCAGGAGCAGGAGGAGCAGTAGAAGGTTGCCGGCAGCAGTGTGAAGCTTCATGGCTCCTGTCAAAGACGAAAGGCAGTGTCAAATCCAGCACTTTATGGCTATGACCTTGTCTCCCCAAGCTCAGGCTTGGGGGAGCAGCCCTGCCCCAGGTTGTGCCTCAGTGCCCTAACACCACAGGGGTTATTTCACGGTACAACCAGCCCCAACCATCCTCTGGGTGAACACCAAATTGGAGCCAGGATTAACCTGGTGGAGGTGCTCCATTTTTTCCTTCTCCACTTCCCAAAGCATATTGGCTCCTCTCATGTGAGGGGACGAGCCACAGTGACCTCCAGTCAGGACCAGAGCAGCCCCAGCAGAGATGAGCCGCTCAAGCACCGAAGTGAGTTGCTGAGGGTAAGGAAGAGCCGCTGCAACCCAGGAGCAACACAGCAGTGAGCTGTCAGCACCAGGATTTAAGATGATTTGGCAGAGCTGCACAGGAAGCTTGACCCAGAATCACTGGAGAGGCACCAGGATTTGGGAGGACAAAGCAGAGCCCCTCAAGCCTCTCAAACCACCTGGGTGGCTGCAGAACAGGCACTGCAGGAGCACGGGAAGCAGAGAGGTTGGCAAATGTGCCTGCAGCCCTCTCTGCCTCCCAGATTTCCCTGGCTTCATATCCAGTACAGCACAAGGCTCCTCAGGATCAGGCAACACAATATAACAGTACAGCCACATCCTCCCTGGCAGTCAGACCGTCAAATCCAAAGCCTTTTCCAAACCAATCCCACAAAACCTCAGCAAAGCCTCCCTTTGCAAAGAAATTCATACACATGGGTTTTAAAACACTCTACCCCAGGGGCAAGTATAAATCCTATACATTACATGCAGGATGTAGGCACAAGGCAATCCCCAGGCAGCTCAGGCAGAGCCTGAGGCTGACAGGACATCTCAGTGACCCATCTCTGAAGCTCTTCACATTTGTGTGGGTGCTGTGCAAGCTTTGGGGCAGGGAACACGGAAAATCCCACCAGTTCAGCACATCCACACAGCAGCAGCTCCAGGGACAGAGAGCAGAGGTCACAGCCAGCCTTTTGTGCAGCCAGCACAGACATGAACCTGTAGTTAAACACATAAGCAGCTCCTGCTTGAGATCAAGTGCTGGCTGGAGCCAAGAGGGCTAAAAGGAGTAATAAATCATGCTTTCCATTCACCAGCACGAGTGGGGATTTGTGTGTAAAACTGGTTGTGTACGCAAGTTGTGGTTCACCTGGTGCTCGCAGCACTTGGAGAACAGATCACTAAAGCAACAGACCTGAACAAGCTGTTGTGATACATGTGAGTCCCACTTGGGGAGCATCCAGACAGCTCATTCATAAGCCCAGGGCACCACCTTTGCCCACCATTCATGGATCACAGAACGGTTTGGGCCGGAAGGGACCTTAAAGACCATCTAGTTCCAACCCCCTGGCATGGGCAGGGACACCTTCCACTCGACCAGAGTACTCAGAGCCCCATCCAGCCTGGCCTTGGTTAAGTTGCTTCCTCTCTATGCATCCAAAAAGCAGCAACTCAACCTTCCCTTTACAGCATCCTGCTCTATATGGACTAAACAAAACAGCAGCAGACAGAGCTCTCCCAACACAAGGCACTGTGCAGGGCACAAGCTGCAGCTGGGAGCTCAGCTAAGGGTGGAAAGCTCCACACCCCACTGCCCCCTAAGTGATTCATAGGCACCTTCATGGATGCTCCTAAAGGAACTTCAAAGCAATAGCTACACATATTTTATGTCTACTGATGGATGTGCCGAGAGCAGACAGCTCATAACAACTCTGTCACTGCAGGAAGGGCCCTAAATTCTAACTTCTTCATCTGGGAGGAAGAGGTCTGTGCCTAGGCAAGAAAATGGTGCTGTGGTGCATTTTGTGCATCTTCAGGAAATTCAGTGCAAGCCTGAGAAGACATTTGGGCTCAGCACAGCTTCACTTTTAGGTGTATCATGCTAACCACCCCAGAAAACACTGATAGGGCAGGAGAGTTCAAGCCCACCCCATGACAAGGTTCTGACTTTTGAGTGTTTGGTGTCAGCAGAGCATCCAAAAAACCCAGTTTCTGAACACAAATCACCACCTCCCCATGAGCCAGGACTCCTGACAGGCCCTTTATATCTTCACATATGGCCAACAAAAGCAGGATAGATTCTTCGAGTAAAGAAAAAGCACTAAATATCTCAATTTTGCCCTTTAATAGGTTTTGGGGAAAAAAACCTGGACATAAGCAACATCACTGTATCCTGCATCTCCTGACTCCTGCATCCCCCTGGCCAGCATCGAGCCTGGGGGACAGAGCACAAGTTCACAGTGCTGCAGCTAGAGAGGATGGGATGAAACTGAGTTCCTCCGCCTTCTGCTGTGCCAAAATTCCATTGAGGAAAATGCTAACTTTCTTCTCAAACAGCACCACTATCTGCCCAAGTGAGCGGAAACATCATTTTCCAGCCTCACAGCCCATGTTTAAGAAGCAACAGGGCAGTGGGAGAGCGATTTATGTGATGTGGGAATAAAGGCAGCTGACAGCATCCCCTTTCAAGTGTCATGATAAATCTAAATATTGTACATTCCAAGTCAGTCACTTCATTATGTAAGTAATTGCCTGAAATGTCATTTTGATTTTCTCTGTCTTCATTAATATTGCAGCTCTTCACTGGCTCCCCGAGATGGTTCACTCAAATGTTGCAAATGTAAGGAACAGGATCGAGGAGTCTCTGGGGAGAACTTAAAAATTGTGACTAAGAGCATGTTAAATTGCACCTTTTGCCTGGAAGAGGCTCTTTGGGGGAAGCATTCGGTGCAGTTTCCAGCATAATAATGTCTCTGGGCAAGTCACCCCTCGGAACTGTTGTCTCCTGGCTGCCAAAACACTGATGTTCACACAGAGGTTTCCCCATCCACTGGCAGCTGCTCCCTGGGGCACACAGAGCCTCGGTAAGTGATGATGGATGGGAACCAGAAGAGATACCATACTGCAAACGAGTCCAGAGCTCGAAAGTTTAGGAACCAACTCAGGTCAAGCAGAGGCTTTCCAGCCCCCCTTCCCCAAATGCCTCCTCCTTCCCAAGCCCAGGAAATGCCTTTTTTTGCTGCTTAAACCACACTGCTACATCCCTAAATGTGGCAAATCCCACCTGCTCAGCTATGCATGCAGAGCTCGGCCAGCACACACAGCCCTCAGCACACACTCATCCCTGTGCTGCTCCAAGAGCCTTCCCCAGCATCTCACCTCTGCCAAACACCAGAGCAGAGGTGCTCCTGCTGCTCCAGCCTGGGGCCACATATTGCTCGTGGGGTGCTCAAGCATCAGCTTCAGGCTTTGCACCTGTCCTGATTATTTGTAAAGGCACTGCTGGGGCACTCGCATTCACGAGCAGCTCACACACACACAAACATTTCACTGCCTCCATCCGAGCTGTGGATTTGGAGCTTGGCTGGCAGAGATGTTCCATACTGGAGCTACTGTTGGCATCTAATCATTCCCAGACCCCCCTGGCCTTTCTCCCCCCAACCTGGGCTTCCCTTCCCCAAACAGCACTTGCGCCTCAGAATTTACAGCATCAGCCTCTGGTCGCTCCACACTGTGCCAGGAGCATAAAGGAGAAATGAAAATGTAAATCAAAGCCTCTCCCAAACTGCTTCCATGCAAAGAAACTGCATGTGCTTTTCCAAAAAGCCCCTTTTCCAGTGATGAAACACAAACGATGCTCCCAAAGAGGGGAACCTAGCAGTCAGAACTGGCCACCCACAGGATTTGCTCTTGTGGAGGCGGGGTGGAAGTCCCTGAGATGCCACCGTGCCTGTGGCATCCATCCAGCTGCTGGAGAATTCCTCTCTCCCTGGCACACCCACTCACCCCAACTTCCTCTATCACTGTGGCCATCTTGAAAGAGCAGTCAGGAGATGGTCCAGCAAGGACCACCACCAAACATGCAGATTTTGGAATGTGCTGCCCAGGGAGGTTATGGAGGCACCATTCCTGGAGTTTAAGGAAAGACATTGGTACAGGCTGCATAGGGAGGTGGTGGAATCACTTTCCCTGGAGGCATTTAAGGAAAGACTGGATATGGCACTCAGTGCTATGGTCTGGGTGACATGGTGGTGCTAGATCACAGACTGGACTATGATCTCAGAGGTTTTTTCCAACCTTAATGATTCTGTGATCCAAGAAACCATCCCCACAATCCCCTCAGCAAGGCAGTTTGCTCAGCACCAACCCTCACACCAACACCCAGCAGCTCCTGCTCTCCCAGCTTCCCCATCCCTCTGCTCCGCAAAAAAAAGCACCACTAGAAATGCACCTTTTCTTCTGACTACTGCCTCTTGTCCATGGCTTTACAATGAGTAGGATTCAAAGGGAAGAAATTACAAGTTAATTTTGATTTTTCCATCCCCCCATATTGGCATGAGCCACACACAAATCATAATTCCTAAAAATAACAAATTGCAGAACAAGGTAATCAGAGGTAAATTGATATTGATAAATAAGCTTTTCTTCTATGCGGTAGGTGGTTTATTTTAATCTAATGAGTTTTATATTCTCTGAGCTTTCAGCCCCCGTGATGAAGAGCTGTCCACGCTGGAATTACAAAGCACTCTGAAATATTGTAATTTTATGGCTCATTTTGTCAGGACTCTTGAAAATGAGATTTGTTACTAGTGAAAAAATTTGCCCTTTTTTTCTTCTATTCCCTGCAGCGAAGGGAAAAAAAATTTCCTTGTTAAATAAATAGAGGGCAGATACTGTGTGCACATGGAGGGGAGGAGGGATGCCACAGCTGCTGGCACCTGCCATGAACCACCTGAGCCCTAAGATGGTGCCTGCAGGAGGAATAGTGTGGAAGATGCTCTCTCCCTCCACCCCAGAATTAAAGCTGAGATTGGACACAGAGGTGTTTTCTCTCCCTGTACATCCCAGCCAGCATCAGCTGGATAACTCAAACCTTTCTTCTTCCAGGGAAAAAGCTGGAACTCTCACTAAGGACTAGTTACACTAAAGTTTCCCACACTTCCAGCAGTTTACTCCCATTTCAAATCAAGGAACAGGAGTGAAAACATTTTGGTTGGGGCTGTCAGAAGTTTCCACAAGAAACAAACACGAGCTGCAAGAGAACATGAACACATTACTTATCCAGAAAACCCAACTCCAAAAGAAAACATCTTTGAACTTCTCAGTCTACTCAGGAAAACTTTGGTTGGAAGTAGCATGGTTTTCCAAGTCATTTCAACAAGACAATCCCAGTAACTGTCCAGACCTGCATTAGCAACATGCAAACTCCCCACAGCAGCATGTTCCCACTGTGGCACCTCCAAGGAAAGTCAATTAAAGCATCCAATTCACTTCTTCATCCTTGCAATATTAAAGTAACACCCTGGGAGCTTTGGGAAGGGGATCCCCATTCCCTGATGCATCAGTCACTGCCACTCATCCCTCTATGCTGTGGGCAGCATCTTTACTGGGAAGGTAGAAGTGGAGTTTCCCCAATTCACTGCCTTTTAAGAGGGGCAGCAGTGGCTCTGCAGAGTCTCCAGCACTGGTTGCTAGTCACCATAGGCATCATAGCAACGATTTTCCATCACAAAACCTCACTTCAGCTGGAACAGCAGCTTCTACACTAGGCGGAAGGCTGGGATGGGGCATGGAGACCAAGACAACAGGCTCCTGGCTCTCCTGGGCTCCAGCAGAGCCCAGCACGCAGAAGTAATGCAGCAAGGCTGCGGAGCAAATGATGCTAACGTGGGATGAAAAGGTGGAAAAGCAGCCAACAGCAACAGAGCTTGGCTTAAAGAGAAAAAGAGGGAGGGGAAAAAGATGGAGGGGGTAGAAGGGTGGGAGTTCTTGCTTTAGGAGAAAGTAGAAAGCTGAATGCAGTGAAATGACATGCACAGTCTGGTCTCACAGGACAGGAACATCTCTCCAGGCTCCTGAAAAATATACAGAAATGGACAAAGTGACAAATGTAAGGATGCTGCAGGCCCGACTCCAAGCCTGCTCATGGATGGGATGCCAGACACTTTCTTCTTGTGCCCTGCCTGGAAGAGGAAGGCTTCCCTCTGACCAAGGGTGGGCAGCAGCCTGGCTGGACTTCCAAATACTGCCATGAAAATGATGCAGGAGGAGTGTCCAACATCCTCAGGCTCCCACACATTGTTTCTGAGCACGTCTGTAGCGCTGCCACACAGCCTGTGCTCACGTGTCCTGAGGCACTCCTGCCCGCGCCACTCCAGATGCGGCACACAATTTCTGTTGGTTGGGGGTTTAAAGGAAAAAAAAAGAACAGAGGACACGTGTGAAGTGGAACCAAAGAGGGGAAAAAAAGTATGTGCTGGCAGGGACTGGCACAGCACCTCCCTCCTTGCCACGCTCAGGTGCAGCTTTCAACATGAGCATCACCATTTTGCAGCAGGAGAGAGTGCTCTATGAGCTTTGCCCTCAGAGGTCTCATACCAGCGTGAGAGAGGCAATAATGGATTCAACATCAACCTCAAGAGCAGGTCATCAGCCTCACAACCACCAGGTCTTCACAATCAGTCACCAAATCGCATTTCAGAGCCCTGCCAAAAGAGATGGGCGAGTTATCTAACTCTAGCTCCCTTGGCAAACACTCAGTACAGCAGACACCACTCCAAGCCCAGGACCCCAGGGGTGTGTGCACCCAGGGTCTCACCCCATCTCCTGCCTCCAGCTACTCCTAAGCTCCAGGCTGGATGTTTGCACCACTACAAGGAAGCAACAAGGCTACTTGTTCAGCCCTATGGGGACTGGACTCGTAGACCTCAAAATGAGAGGGAAATAGGGATGCTTTAGAGGAAGGGAAAAAATAAAACAACCCTAAGAAAACCCACAAAAACCCAAACACCTTCACGCTGAGCAACCAGAGCTGGAAAGGCTCTCAGGCCATTTTTTGCCTCATCCAAATCAAGGGGGAAGCATCCTTGCTGCTTTCACACAAAGCTCACTTAACTTCTAGCAAGAGGCACTTTGCTGCTCCAGACCTTTTCAAGGCCCACTGGCTGTTCCAGCTAATAAAAGGGAAGTTTTGCCTGATGGAGCAACACCGTGGGCACACCGGGGCTAATCACTCTGTGGTTGGAGTTGTAGGCACAGGTTAAAACCAAAGTGGTAGAGATGGCACAGGGCAAGGAAAATGAGATACTTAGGAGGAGCCCACTCCCCCAAATCCCTCCATCCCAAACAGCAGCCCTGGAGAGCAGAGACTGAATGGAAAGACAATGGCATTCAGCAGATATGAAGTTATTTGGATTAATGACAGCAGCTCATCACCAGTGACAGGCTTGTTCACGCAAGCCCTCCTAGAACCCCTGGTGTGTCCAGTCCCTCTCCTACATTTCCTTTCCAAAGGTGCAGCAGCCCGGGCTCCAGCACATCCCTCTGTTTCCATCAGGAATTTGTCCCCAGTGACTCTCTCCCAGCATACTCCAAGCAGGACTTCTTTCTCCCACTGAGAGCAGCTGTTCTATCAAACACACAGAGCAGGGCAAAGCAATTCGGGCTCTGGCAGAGGCTCTGGAATGGACAGCACAGTCCCCCCACACCCAGAGCAGTTTCCATTGCAAGACACATCCAGCAAGGTCCTTGACCCCAGGGCACAGGTTCAAGCAGATGCTTCCAGGAGGATGCAGAAGGGACAATGTGTGCCCAGGATTGTCCCTCTGGTTGGAAGGGACCTTAAAGCCCATCCCATTCCACCTCCCTGCCATGGGCTGGAACACCTTCCACTAGACCAGGCTGCTCCAAGCCCCATCCAACCTGGCCTGGAACACTTCCAGGGATGGGGCAGCCACAGCTCCTCTGGGCAACCTGTGCCAGTGCCTCAGCACCTTCACAAGGAAGGATTTATTTCTAATATCTCATCTAATTTTCATCTTTATGGACTGAATGCCACCAGCAATCAAGTATTTCCTGTCCACATTGACCAAATCTTCAGGCTCAGCACACTACATAGCACAGCCCATGGATAAATGCTATTCTAGTCCCTGCCATAGCATCCTGGTCCTCACCAAATCACCAGCAAGATCCAGGGCATCTGTAAGACTTGGCTGAGTCTTAACCACTGGAATTCCCTGTTTCTCCCCATTTCAGCTGCAGAACCTATACTGCAAAAGAGTCAGATAACAATACAATGAATATTCACGTGTGTAGGTCTTGAGCCATAAAAGCCCCAAATTAACCCTATTTCTCCTGCACCATTAATAAAGGTCTTACTGGAGGAAGAAGGACACTATAGTGGGAAAACCACAGAAGTTTTAGGATGCACATGGAACTGTTTGTGCTCCCAAAGCAGAGCTCCAGCTGAATTAGCCTGGCTGCAGTATCCCGGCTGTGAGCAGCTGGCAGGTTCTACACCCTAACAAGGGGCCACAGGCCAACACCTCATCAAGCCAATCCCATAACTTAAAGCTTCTTAAATTTAAAAATAATCTGTGCTCCAGACCATCTGCACAGAACATCTAAGAAAATTCCTAAATTAAATCCTCTTTAAGAGGTGCTGCCCACCCTGACTGCTCCTTGATGTGCTCCAAAGGGATCGCAGTGTCCTTCTCCTCTGCACACTTCCATCAGGCCAGTAGAGAAGCTGCCATGCCACGGACAATGCTCTGGAGATTACTGCAGTTTGACAATAGAGAATGGGTTTGGTACTGCCTCCAGGTGATGCTCCTGAAGGGACACACAGCCCCTTGGCACATGTATTGAGTGTCCTTCCCACAATAGCCAGCCAAGCTCCACAGCTCCCACACCTCTTCTAAATGTTGCTCCCACTTATCACAAAAAAAAAAAAAAACTTTAAAAAAATAAAATAAAACCCCAAGGAGCTCATCAGTGTTTGCAGTCTCCCACAAAGGGAGTCTTTTACAACTTGGTCTTAAAGAAACCCATGGTATTTTTCCCACACACAATCTTGACTCAGTGCTACAAACCCTACACTTTGCCTTCCTAAATGAGAGAGCTTTGTGCTGGGGAGGGAAGGGTGGTCAAGGAAAATGGAACTGCGGTCAAGGAAAATGGAATTGCAAAGGGCAATGGTAAAATTCACCCACCCAGATTTTGGCAAAGGGGAGTTTCCCATGGGAATACCTTATCTCCCCCCCCAAAAAATGCAAAATATTTCCTTCACTAGCTCTATCCCGTGCTGAGGCCACATGCACAATGCATCCCAGGCTGCTGCAGGATGCCCCGGGAAGGAGCCAGGCTTGTTGCATGCAGCCCCACCACGGTGGGCACAGCAGCTCTACCAGACCTTCTGACCCCCTCAACATCCCTCCAGCCCAGGGGATCAGCTGCCAAACACGACTTTTCCCCCAGCAGAGGGTAAAAAAAAAATCCACAACAAAGAAAACATGCACCAGCACAGGAAATGTCCCATTCCAGCATCCCCCTCCTGGAAAACACTGATGGATAAGAGTGAAGCAGCAGCTTGGGGAAACGCCAGTGGCTGGCAAGAGGGTGCCGGCAGCATCCCTGGCACAGGACTGGGTTTGGATTTGCCCTTCCCACGCAAGGTGCCTGTGGGAGAGTCCCCAGTCAGCTCCACTATTCACCTGCGGACAAACAGCTCATCATCCCGTGCTCCACATCCTTTGATTTGGCCAAATCACCCACTCCAGCTCTGCTTTCCCTCCTTTATTTGTTTAAAAGGAACTGTTGCCTTTTCTATCAACACCCTGATTAGTTTCATTTTCTTCCTTCAACACTAGTTTTTTAGTACAAACACCACGGATTTTATCTTTTCCCAATTAAATCCCAGCCGTGAAGCCCCACATCTGTATTCCTAACTGCAGGCAGGCACGGGCTATTCTTTCCCTTCATGTAGCATCCCAAAATCGCGGATCAGAACAAAGGGTAGATCGAACTGAAGAGCACCACCAGAGGAAAAGCTATCCCTGCCACAAAGCTGGAATATCCCTAACGAACCCCGAACTCCACAAGTTAAAAGGGTGGATAATGTAATCTAGCTGGAAGCTTTAGTAGGGATCAGGCTCTGGAAGTTGGAGCGTTTTCTCTAAAAGGCTCCGGTAAGGTTTCAGACAGTTCAAAGCCAAGGATGTCTGGGCAATGCCGAACTGGATGTGAGCAGGGATCGTCTGAGGTGGTCAGGAGAACATTTATTTAAAGAAAGGATTACAGGTTTTGTAGATGAAGAAAAGGAGCAGCAAGTAAGCAATCGGGGAGGGGGAAATCTCAAAGTGTTTTTTCAATAAATAAATATATCTATATAAACATTCAAGGCAAGTTTGGCGTTTTAAAACGCTGTTTTCCTGTTTAACAGTGTCTCGAGGGGATTCGAAAATCCCACGGCTCCCACGGCAGCTCAGCCCCCACGCGCGGCTGCATTCTCACGCCTGGATAGAAGTTCAGCCCAGGCTTATCCCACAAACTTTGCAGCTCCTCAGCGGCCCAAACTCCAAATTCGAACCGGGAACGGCGGTGGGAGGACACCGTGTTCGCCCCCTCGAAGCAGGACAGCAGATACCACCACACATTACTACAGTATTTTGGGGAAAGGGGGAGAAAGGTTGTGCTCCTCCTCTCCTGCCGCCGAAACCACCGCGCGGAGCGACCCCCAAATATCCTAGCGATGGCAGAGCTCACCCCCCAAGAGCTGTCCCCTCGGAGCAAGCAAAGAAAAGCAAAGCAAATGCGGGAGGTTTGGGAAGGAGACCCCTCTCCGAGCCGCCCCCCGGGAACGGGAGCGGGTGATGCGGCCGCTCCGCGTGTCCTCCTCGCCCGAATAAAGGAATACACGAGGAATACGGGAACGCGGCGGGGAAGTACCTG
>NW_008657593.1:11982-18272 GCF_000695815.1 Acanthisitta chloris | reverse complement strand
TGCGCGGAGCTCGGGGTGTCCTCTGCCCGCGCCGGGAGGCTGTGCGCGGCTCCCGTCCGCCTCGGGCCACGGACACAGTGCGGCTGCAGTCCTGGTCTTATGAAACATATGTATAGTTTGCTTGGGGTCTGGTTTCTTGCATCACAAACTTCTGCGTGTTGTGCTGAAGGAGGTGAAGAGCTTCGTGCCGGGGCAGGGAAGCACCTAATGGAGAAGGGAGATGCAGGGAAGTTCTCTTTGCCATGGATGCCTTCATTCTGCATGTGAGAAAAGAGATGGGGATAGTGTCTTCCTTTCTGGGCTCGCTCACCTGCTCGAGGTGGACCTGGAGGTGGTTTTAGGCAGTGGTCAAGCCTGCCAAGACAGAACTTAGAGTGAGTTCAGAGGTGATAAGTTAACAGAGAGAGGGTGAGGCATAAGGTTGACATCACCTGGAGTTTGTTTGGAGGCTGTGATGGCTTTGCGTGCTTAGAGAAGGAAGAAAACTGCATGGTTCAGGTCTCTAGAAATACAAATAAAAGAGGAAAAGCTTGACTCGAAGAGAGAGAATTTGAGGATAGATGAATGGGTAGTAGTAGATAACCTTACATGCATTGCCCTTAAGAGCAACTGGGTAGTGATCCTGACACTGGTGTTATGCTAACTAAAAATAAACATGAGTGAAAAGGTGGAAGATACTATGTTTGGTTTGTGGACATGAACCATTGAGTGATAGACTATGAACTCAAGTGAAGGCTGCCCAGTTGGGAAGAATGTTCTTCATAGTTTTAAGATGTGCTAAGGTATTTCGGGCAGGAAAAGAGTGCAAGGCAGAAGATGTTATCGACAGCTTGGCTTACATTTCTCTAACCTGTGTACTTTTTACCTAACTGAAGTGTATCAGAGAATATTACGCAATGTGCATCACTTTACGCTTCAGTGATTTTCCTATTTTGGTGTCTTCTCGATTCTGTATCAGTGAACATACAAATTATTGAAGCATTTCCTGATCTTTAAAACATGGAAAGGACCATATGTAGATTTCATCTCTTTTCTACAGCACAGGATTGATAAAATCAATGTCCATGGATTCCAAGTGTGGCTAACTGAGAACATCAGTTAGCATCACAGTAAGCTAAGTGGGAGTCCTCTTTTGTAGTGCAGAGAGCAATCTGTTTAATGAAATACATTCTCCTGCTGTTGAGAGTGTCTAAAATGGTAAGTTTCTGTTCAGATCATGGTGTACCTAACAGGTGGCAGGCCCAGGTTATCAGCTAGTCAGACTACAAAGGAGAGGCAGTGTCTTGATTCCACCCATGAAGAGAGAGATGAACTGAAAGGTGCTCCAATGTGTATCCCTGCTGTTGGTTAATCTGAAGCAATTAACTGAAGAAAAGGTACTCTGAACTCTACTCCATCCCACTGGAGTAGTGTTCAGTTTTACACATTGACTTTGGAATGGGTAACAGAAGATGTGTTTTTTGGCTGAATGTATAACATGAAGTCCTAGGAATGCTTTAAAAGCATTGGGAGGTGAAGAAGAGGGGAGAGGATCTTCATTCTGTTCATTTTTTGGCATGTAGGGAATTGGCTCTGACTCTTGAATGCTGGAGCGTTTTAACTGAGAATATCAACATTGCTAGGAACAGTGTTTATTGGTCTTTGAACACAGATGGGAAAGAACCCTTTGGGGAAGTCCTCTTGTAATCTCTTCAGTCTTGCACTGTTGCAAAAGAACAGACTGTTACTTTACACCTCCTGTTTGGCACTGGGGATTAGAGAACTTGACAGAAACTTTAATGGTCAGGATTATTATTTGGGCTGTTTTACCATACAGAATTTCCTATTAGCATGTTGCCATCCCTTGAAGCTCACAACCCAGATTAGGTGAGGGAAGAAATAGCAATGGCAGCTCCCAGGATGGAGGTCTGTGTGGGTGCATGAGGCAGTAGTATATACTTCTGAAGAAACACAGCACTTGTGAGGTGCAGGGTTTTGAGTGGTCTTATCGTATTGTTTACTCTGTTTAGTTCTACTGGTGGATCCTGTCTACTCCTTCATCCAGTTTTGGAGTGCTGTATGAAACCTGACAATGGCTCAAATATAAATGACAGTTTCTGTAGGATTTTGGTGCATAAAAATGGCACTAGAACAAATCTCGGTATCTGATGATTGCATTTGAAAGGCTTTGTGAGTTTGCTGAGCTTGAAGAGAGAAGAGAAATATTGGTAGGTTGGTCACTGCCTTTGCTGTTCTGTAAGTAACAGTCACAGTTTGGATCATAGAAAATGTGTGTTCTGTGTCAAGCCTGTGACTTGCATTGCTTTTCACAAAGGATAGATAGATAAGACAGATGGAAAAAGGGTCTCTAACCTAACTTAGATTTGTTAGGCACTTAGCCAGTTTGTATTATATTTCACTGCTTCAGAACCAGGACTCAGCAGCAGTAATGAGATTCATGCCCTGTAACACACCTCTTGGATTGAGCCCTTGCTTCATCAGCATTCCTGTAAAAGATTGGGTCAATCTTTTGTTAAGTGCGGGGTGGTGAGTTAGCCTTGGCTGACAGCACATGCCCACCCAGCTGCTCGGTCTCTCCTCTTCCTTAGTGGGGCAGGGACAGAAGATAAGATTTGTAACTTAAAATAAAGACAACTTAAAATAAAGACTTACTAATTACTGGTCTGGGCAAAACAGGTTTGACTTGGGGTGAATGAATTTAATTTGTTGCTGGTTAAAATAGAGTCAGGTACTAAGAAACAGACATGAAAGTAACACCTTTCCCAGGCTGAACTTCCCTCCTGGGCCCCTCCCCACGTGGTGCTGGGATCAAAGGGGTTACAGTCAGTGTGAGGTGGTTTCTTTCTGCTGCTTCTTCCTTCTCAGGTGTTCTCCTCTGCTCGGTCATGGACTCCCAACTGACAGCAGTCCTTCAGCGAAAGCAAAATCTGCTCTGGCACAGGCTCTCTGTGTGCTACAGTTCCTTCAGGGCATATCCACCTGCCCTGCTTGGGTACTCCCTGGCACCTGCCTTGGGTCCCTGCCCTGGCACCTTGGAGCACCTCCTCCCACTCCTTCCCTGGCCGTGGTGTTGCTCCCATTGCTGTTTCTCACTCCTTTTGTTCTCTTTTGTTTTGTGGAATTTTCTGCTCGCTCTTAAACACGCTTTCCCAGAGGTGCTGTCAGCTTTGCTGAGGAGGCTCAGTTTTGTCTCTGGTTCTGTTGGAGCCAGCTGGGCCTGGGACAGGGCAGCCCCTGGCCATTTCCTTCAGGAACCACTCCTGAGCCCCTCTGCTGCCAGCACCTTGCAGTTTATAGCCAGTACAGCAGGATTTTCAAAAGCTGTAGCAGCTGGCATAGAACTCATCATGCTGCACTGAAGGTCACAAAGATGTGGCCCATGGCTAGTCTGTAGGCTGTTTGGTTGCAAGAAAGGTGCTGTCCTCAAGTGTTCACATCCTGAGCATCACTTCTCAAACGGATCTGAGACAAACCCCAAGTTGTTAGAAATTAAATATTAAAGCAGTTTTCACTGATGAAACTTGGTTTCCAGCTGATTTAACTAACTTAAAAAGGTTCCTTCTAATAAAATGATTTGAAGAAATTTTGAATTGTTGAATTTTGTCTGTCATTGCAAATGAGCAGCTTGGTGGTGGAGCGTGGTCATGAGAGTTAGTGAAAGCTTTGAGAACAGAGTTACTTGTTCACAGAATACTGGAAGAGGTAGAACAGTAAATGCTGAATATCTGAAGTTAATGAGGATGCATTTAAAAGTGCACCCAGAATTGAGAAATATTTGTCATAGGATTCTTTTATATTTCAAACCAGTCTGAATGGGCTGCTTTAATAAAGGCCTTAATCTGTAGGAGAGCTGTGCACAAGTTTGTCTTGGAAAACTTAGTTGGCACCAAAACCAGAGTTGTGCGAGTGAAATGCAACATTGCGTCAGAGAGAGAATGTCTCGAAAATCACAGTTTCGTGTGGCAGTGCCCAAAATAACTTATGATGACTGCAGCACTTTGATGCTAATGATCACAGATACTTGGAATCCCTTTTTTATTTTCATTTAAAGCTTTTCAGAGATCTGTAAACTATTGAAAACTATTGAAAATAAGATGATTTTTTTCAGTAAGTTTATCATAACATGTTGGACATGCAGATGGCTCATCTATTTTACTGAAGTGTTTGGGATTTTGAGGATTGTTTTGAAGCCTCTCTGCAATAGCCTTAAAGAAAGTACTGTGTCACTCATAGCTCTAGGGGTTGGGATTCTCAGGGTGTCTGGAATGTTGTGGTACTTGAATGATAATTTTGGAAGTTAGCCATCACATTTCAAAGCCAATTGCAAGTCCATCATGTATTTTTGATGAAGCGGTAGCGTCTCAAAGGAAGTGACTACAATGCACTTCAGTATGAAGGTTGTGCCTGCTCAGGGCATTTTCAGGACATCTGTGCTCTCATGTTTTCTTTCCTTCCTGTGGGAACACAGTGAGGAAACCTTAGGTCGGTTCAGTAGCAAGCTGAATGGATAAAATAAAGGATCCATGAATTTCCATGGGTATTTCCGGCGTTGTTGCTGCAATCAGAACGTGACCTTGTTCAAGTTCAGCGAGATGTATGGCTCTGTCTGGAAAAGCACTGAGGAGGCAAATATTTATAGTTCAAATGAAGTAGAATAAGCTACTTCTGTAGAAACCTTAACCAGTGTGAAATATTGCACTTCTGTGGGGAGAGGATGCCTGCCCAGGAAGTTCACAGGTCTATGCACCGCCAAGAGCACTGGGACATTGACATGGAAATAGAACACTACCTACAGGTATCAAGTTTGCTGGTGAAAGTACACCAACATTATCACACACACACTGCTTTCTTACCAGGTGAATTTCTTACTACTTTTACTATCCCATTCCTGTTTGCTTTGTTTAGTGTGTGATCTCTTCTCTGACTGCCTTTCCTGTAAACACCTCGTTTCTGTATTCCTGTTCTATCTTTCCTCACGTTTAACCTGGCAGGATAAGAGAACAGAGAGAGTTAGGAGCAGCGTAGCAAAACCAAAGGATCATGAATTATTTTACATGTTTAGTTTTGTTTGGCACCTTCTATGCTGCTTCCTTACCTTGATATAAATAGGATATAAAAATAGAAACTTCTTACCCATTTTTCATCAGTTTTGCTCCCTTGTGAAATACAAGACCTCAGATGTATGGTTAAGGCTTATCCTCAGTAAACAAGGGATTTCTAAACCTCTTACAACTCATGCCCTACTTAGAAGGTGTTTACCAAATTGTTTGGGTTTTATACCAGTTTATGCTATAGTTTTTATACCAGTTTATACTGTAGTTTATAGTGCAATGTCTGTGTGCAAAGCCTTCCTAAGAGTCTGACATCTCTACCAGAAAAGTTTGCAGATCATGTGACATGCATTTTTGCATGTCCACAGAAGTGGAAATGAAGCACTCTCTTCATTTGTTATCTTTTTTGTTTTCCTCCTGTTCCATTCACTCTTGTAATAATAAGCTTACTAAGGACAGGCATTTTTCTGAATGAAGACCAAAGATGGTGACAATTCTAAGATGTGTTGTCTTATTTTTGACTGAGAGCTTTGTTTCTTCCGATAGCCAGGGGTGTTACAGCCGCGTAAGGGATGATGTGGATCTGCTGCTTGTATTCCAACTGACTTGTCATCTGGAATAGAAAATGCTAGAGTAGTCAGGATGATTTCACAAGTAACCAAGCTGGTCTAACACCTTGCTGCTGTTGTGTGGAGGAGTTCTTTCTTCCTACCTTTGCTCAAGCTGCTGCTTCTGTATGCAGTTTGTCTTGGTTATGTGTTCCTGGCCTCACCCTTGTGTTGATGAACACCAGAGGGAATTACTGTGCTGGGCCAGCAGAAAACTCTGTGCTTCCTGTTCTGGGGCTAGTGCCTGCTGGCTTGCTGAACTGATTTGCCTCCCACAGGGGTCTGAACAGTGTGACAGCTGGTGGAAAATGAACAGTGGCAGCAGCCAGTGAAGGGCAGAGGTGAGGGGAATGTTGCTCTCCCACTGTGAGGAAGCAGGTGCTTGGTCTGAGTGGAATGAACCAAGTACTTTCAGATATTTAGAGCTTAAATTGGTTACATTTATAAGCATACTTCCATATATTATGAATGTAATTATTTTAGAAGTCAGGCATCTCTTATATTCATGTTGGGTTAGTTGCATTTTGACTTGTTTAAAAAGTTACAAGGAGAAATGGTAGCCAGACTGACCAGTTCAAATATAGTGCTGTCTATCTGTGCTGCTCTAGGTTCCTTTAACCTAACTCAAAGG
>NW_008657593.1:1544-11962 GCF_000695815.1 Acanthisitta chloris | reverse complement strand
GGAAATAAGTTCATTAGCATAAACTCAGGATCATTGATACCACTTTTGAGTTTGATTTGCATGGTAATAAGGAAGGGGCAGAAGGTCCTTAGCCATGCCACATGCAGGCCATTCTGCTTCCCTGCCAGGTCTGGGCCATTCCTCCTCCTTTCAAATCTGTCTTGTAAATAATAAAATTTTAGAATTTGATGGTTAGATTCTGTGCAATTTTCCCTGCACTGAACATAATTTAATTAGTGATCTGATAAGAGTGACTGAAGACAGTAACTTCATAAAAAGCGAAGTGGTAGAATGCTGACATAAACTGGAGGGAGTGAGGATGTCCATCTGATAGTGCTGTGTCGTGGGTAGCAAGGCCTTTAATAATTGGGGAGCATCTGCTCCAGGACGTGGAGGGAGAGTGCTGAATCTTGGAATTTCTCTGGTGTCAGCAGTGTGTGGCAGAATGCACAGTGGCAGTCATTAGTGAGCTGCTCTGATCAGTGATGTTATCAGTTGCTCTGTTGCTTCAGGAGGTGTTGCATCAATATTTGCAAGTTCCCACCCCACTGATGACCTGCGTGATTGGTATGATTCCACTCAAAATGTGTATGCATAAACAGAAATCCTTTACTATAATCTCATGTTATCTGGAGGTGTAAACTGTGCTGCTTTCACAAAAAGTGGGTGGGAAATCCCTTTGTCTCTGGACAAATCTTGAATTGTTAAGCCCAATAACTTGGTTTATCTCCATAAAACCTCTGAAAGGCAACCAAGATATGAAAATACCAACAGCTTCTGGGCCCTTCCATACTTCTCTGCAGTTAATTAGGTGAACAGGTTTTTGCTTATCTTTTAAGTTTGCCTTATGTCAAATTCAGATTTGCCTGGGCTCATCTTCAAGCCAGGCTTCTGTTTTTCTTTTTACCATTTAATTACAGTCTCTTTACCTTGATGGGAAGAAAATGCTGCGCATTAGCCAGCTCTAATGGGATTGCTTTAGAGCTGAGTTTAAGGAAAGGCAGAAGTAGGAAACCTATTGCTTTTAGAACAGCTGGTAGAATTAAAGCAATAGCAAAAAAACCCCCAACAAAACCCAAAAAACACCCACCTCCTCCAAACTACCAGCCAACCAAGTTGCCAGAAAATACTTTCTGTCTTCACACTGGTAGTTGTGTACCTGACACAATCTCCTCTGAGACTGACAGATGTAGGCTACTGCCTTTCAGTAATTTTCTTGAGGTTTCCCAGGTGGACCTGGAGAGGGAAGAGGAGGAGATTGGAAATGGCAGATTGCTGCAAGATCTTGCCTTCTGGGGAACAGAGGCTCATCTGTGTGCTTTCATCTGAGCTTTGGGTCATCCAGTGGATGAAAAATGTCCCTTTTCTGACCTGCCAGTTAATCAGAGTTTTTCTTTTTTTGTCAGCCATTTTCTTTACCTTTTTTTGAGAACAGAAGTTGGATTCCATTGTCATAATCTCAAAATTTTGCTGTGCTGCAGTGTGACTGTTTGGTTCAGAATGGACAAGAGCCACTGTCCCCATGGCTTGGGTTTTGCCTTCCATCTAGATAGTCTCTAGTGTTTTGTTGTTGTTGTTGTTGGTAGCAACACTAAAACTGGTTTTTCCTCTGAGAAATAAATCAGGGCAAGAAGCAAGATTGGAAAGAATTCCTAGCTATCACAGCATGTGCTTTTCCTGTTCTCCCAGTCAGTCTTTGATCTTTATAACCTAAACAAAACATCAATGGGAAGAAGCTAAATTTTGATCATTCTTCCTCTGTGTTGTTACTAGAATTGTTCCCAGTTAAACACCCAAAGATGATGGTGATCCTTTCCCACAGTTTGTATTTCCCAGGCTTGGTTATGACACATTCTGATTTCTTGGTTTTACATTGCATTTGAGGGAAGGGGCCAAGTTTGATTCAAATATAAGCTTATCAGTATTCTAGATGCTGCATTGTGACTGTCCTGGCTTGATTATTTACTCTTCTGATGGTCTTAATATCTCACAAAATTTGGGAACTTGAATATTTAAGAAAACCCTCACATTAAAACAATATGGTTTGAAACAGTTCCTGCAGTTTTCCGTTCTTAATATGTGCCATCATAAAATTTTTCAGTAGTAGTGAGACTTTGAGAGTAAATTTGCATATGCATAAATGGTTTGAGAAGCCTCTAAGATTTTTCTCCAAAGCAAGTTTTGGCTGTCAGGCCGGAAAATTACGTAGATACTGCACAGTAAAAAGGTGCCATGCCCTGTGTCTTCCTTAAGAGGCAGAGGAGCAAAGGGCTGTGTATAATGAAGGTGTTGGTAAGGAGAATTCAATTTCTTTGAACAGCTGACTCTGTATTTTCTGCTTCTGGATTTACATGTGTATCATCTGCATCAGTCTGCAGCCTTTCTGCCAGTAGTGCCTGTTGGTCTGCACATGTTCTGTAGATACTTCTCTGCTGTCCCCAGAGACCTGACTGGATGAGATCCTGGGCAACCTGCTCTAGTTGAGCTTGCTTGGAGCAGGTTGTTGGACTAGGTGATCCTCAGGGGTCCCTTCCAACCTCAGCCATCCTGTCATGCTGTGAATTTGTGCTGCTTAGTAGTCAGTGATGGAATCATAAGTCACATCTATATATCTCTATATATTGTTTACCTTGTCTTTTATGTAAACCTTGTAGAGATCTAAGATTTGTTTTGGCATTCATTTCAATTTAAGTAACTTCTGGAGAGTTATTGACTGCTGAGCATAGAGTTGAGACTTCTGCTGATACTGCTCTTCAAGCCAGTGCTCTTCCTGACTGCTGCATGCATTGTGAACAAAGCAAATGTCTTTGCTTTAAGGCTATGGTCAACTTCTTCCGGGGTAAAAAACGTGTGTTTCGTGTGTTTTTCTGCCAGTTCAGTATGAAATCAGTATTGGATCCAGGATTTCCAGATCTTCCTCTGGAAGAAAGCTCCATTTCAAAATGGCCTTAACAAATGCTCTGTTGGACACTATAAGGTTTTTTTCTTTCAGCTGCTTTTACAGAAACTTCACTCTGAAATTTTTGTCTGGGTACTATATGTAGCAATCAACCCTTTGGGATCCTTCTTGCTGCTATCCCACTCCTGGATAAAATTCCTTAGGTTTTTTTTTTAATGATATTTAGTCGTAATGAAATTGCAACGTGCTATAAGAAGTCTGAGGAAAAATCATCTCAAAATAATGCAACATGGAGCCCTCTAGGTACGCTGGAGCCTTCATTTTGCCTTTAGAGAGAGTCGGAGTTTTAGAGATTGAGTAGGAGTCATTTCCTTTCTCACTCCCAAGCTAGTTTCCTTTTGGGAGGGTTTGGAGCACCAGAACAGGCATTACAAGGCAAGTCTCGACTTCCTGGAATTCTGCACATCAACGTATGGCCCCATTGGGATACTGGAAATCTCATCCTTGTCCTCTTTAGCCCTTGGCCCTTCCCTCCCCTGCATTTTTCTTTCAGTCCTGAGTTAAGACTTCGGTTGTTTTCTTTCTTTTTTTTCCTGGAATCCAGTACAGAGCAGGTGAAGCAGCAGTGCCTTCTGTTCTTACAACTCCATGCTTCATCTAATTGATCTCACCTCATGCAGTATCTTCATTTGGAACTAATGATAGCTGTGATCTTCAGACTTCAGTGCATTCAGACAGTTGTGCTTTTTAAGAGTCTGAAATATGTTACCTGAAATACTGAAGATTTTGGTGGAGTGTGGGTGAAACGATACAGCATGTGATGTAATATGGTTTATCTGCTTGCTTAGAAGGAAAGATTGAAGTTTTTTGGCCAGTCAGATTTGGTAGCTGGTTTGCTCTGTATTTCCTGTTCCTAAATACATCCCATTCAAATTCAGATTCGCAGGGCTTGATTGAGTCTGAGGCTTAGATCATTGTGGTAGGAGACTTGATCCTAATTTTGCACATTTTTCTCGTGGCTGTGTAACTCAGAAGCAAGTGAAATGAAAATCTAAAAATATTTCTTTTAATCTATGCCATTTGGCATATAAGGAAAAAACAGTGGTTTTCTCCATACTCTTTCTTGCTTTAGATGTTGAGGCTTCATAACATGTAACTGTTGTTGTTAGCACAGGTTCATGCATGTTCTTGCCAGTGTACCACAGCAGCAGGACATGGATGTTTCACTGCAGAGAAGCACCTGGTGCATGGAGACTTGATACCAGGAGTTGCTGCTGGTTGTTGCCATAGTGGTGGTAGTCAGCTATGTTATTCAAGAGGTCTGTTTGCTTTGTACCTTTCAAGTATTTCCTTCTGATGTTAAAAATACAATGAAAAAAATAATTATCAGACCCTTTGAAAAAAATTACTCTTTCTGTATTAGGAACACTTGAGAAACCACGTAGAGAGTAGTCATGAGCTACAGAAACTTCAGTGTTTTGCTTGGGTTTTTATTTGAACTGTTAAACCACCACAGGAAAAGTAATCCTTTAACAGAGCAGTATTTGGTGCCCCACAGAACAGCAGGCAGCAAGCAGGTTCAGTAGTTCTGTGGGGATGACACCATAATTCACTGTGAACGTACCTTGGTGTACTCTGAAATTGAGCAAACTTTTAAACGCACCTCTTGGAGAGGGTTCTGAAGGCAAGGGACAGAGGTCCTGGTCTATATTCAGCTAGGTCTGGGGTTGGTTGCTGTATGCAGTGTTTCCATTCTTTCCTTTCTCTCCCCTTCTCCCTAAACTTACTTTTAGAAAGGAATTTAGAGCTAGATATTCCTCTCACCTAACCTCTTAACAACCCCTGGGTGCTTTAACAAGTGCCTGCAGGTTGTGGTAGCATTTGTCAGAAGGCTGATTGCATTTTAGCATGTGATTCAGTAGATGATTCAAGATGGACCATGGTTTGAAGCTAAGTAGTACAAAGTATTCCTCATCACTCTTGACCAAGGATAAATGAAGATGAATCTTCTATTTTAATTCTCTTTTTCTGCAAGTAACTGCTTCAGATCCTGATTGTGTGGTAAAGAATTTGCTTCAAAAAGCAGATGTTAAAAATAAAGCAGCAAAGCAGCTTTCATTATGATATTTTTAGACACTATTTTACAAAGGCACATCATCATGTGTGGGCTTTTTTTCTTACCCTGTATTTGTGCCAGCCTCTATTCTCATTTTGAAGATGTTTAGTGTTGATCCATATTGCAAAGAGGAATAGCCATGTCTGCACAGGATTCTGTTCAAGACATTTTGTATGAGTGTGCCTAAGCTTTCTCTGAGCTGAAAGCAAGCAAGTTGCATGTGTCGAAGTGTCTGGCCTTTTGCTGTCAATGCTAAGAAAAATGGGCATTTGTCCTAAAGCATCCTTCAGTTTGTCTTGCAGTTTCAAGGTGCTCAGAGTTGCCTCTGATTATAGGCACAGGACATCCTGTTAGTCAGGCGGATTATTTCAGGGGTACTGTGATGTTGCAGAAACAGCTGGGCAAGCTAAGCTGTTCTTCTCCAGTTAGGAAGTGGTTCTGCAATGCAGTTGTGATAGAAGTCATCAAACACCCTCTAACTCTACCAAATAATTCTTATTGATGAACTCTTCAGCAGAGGAATAGATGAATTAGAGGGAGTCTTTCCTTTTATCATTAATTTTATATTCCTCCATAACTGTCTCATTTTCTAAAAGTGGGAAACTGGTTTTCATTGTACTGAAACTACTTTCAAACTGGTTTTCTTTTCTTCTGAAACATCTGTTTACTCTGGCTGAAAGAACACTAAACTTCAGGGTATCAACTTTACACAGTTTAATTCTGTCTTTATAAAAAGTGTCTCATAGAATATTATCTAGATCACTCATGCTGTGCAGGAAGAAGAAGAAAAGCAATTTCTTCTCAAACAATGCTTACAGTATTTCAGGATGTCTTAAGGGATAGATATAAGTGATGAAAAACTGCTAGAGCTATGGTTTCAGAAATGTCCACATCATTGGAATTTTGTTGTAAGCACCACTGATTCTCATTCTGGCTGGCAGAGAATGGTTGACGTGCCTCGAGCCAGTGCTTGCTAATAAAGTACTTGCTCAGTAATAATTTGATTAAAAAGTTTGTTGCCAATATCTGGCCCTGACTGATGTAGCAGATGAGTGACTCAGGAAATAAGAAAATTCTGCTTTGCAGTGGCTTTTATGGTTTGCATTCTGTGACCTGTTGTCTGCAAGTGTTAGTCACCAGCAGCTGTGCGAGCACAGCGCTTCTGTGATGAGAGGCAGAGTGACAGTAACTCAGTGTCTCATGATCTGGAGCAGTGGTACAGGGAAAGGGTGAGTTGTGCTGCGTATGGATGACCTAGAACAGCATTTGTTTTGATGCTTAACAGTGTTTAAGTTGCAGCTGTTGTTTTCTGCTCTCCCACCTTTCCTCTGAAGGGAAGTATGTGTAATACATGCTGCTGCACTGTGACTGTCTCTAGCTAGTGTATGGATCATTGGCTTCTCTAACCTGCATCAGTGATGGAAACAAAATGTCTGGGTGCTATAGACTACTTTGATTCTCACCGGTGTCTTAAGGTGTCTAGTTTTGAAGTATGTGCTAGCTTGAACTTAAGGCTTTGCTCTTGCTTTGTCCTGTCTTTAGAGACAACATCATGTTTTTTCAAGTCATCATCAGAGAAAACAAACTTATCTTGGGGTGGAGGGGGGAGGATGAGAGGGAGAAGAGAGGGCAGATAAATGAAATTTTCCTAGGGTGGCTACTTGTTTCTCCTCTCTTATTTTCCCAAGTGTGAGAAATTTTGCTGTGTACAAGAGAGGAATAATCTTACAGACTTTTTCCAGTGCTAGATCTGTGTCTACCCTTGTCTTGTTCTATTGTGGCCCAAGAGAAATGGTCTTCTAGAGCTGGTCTTCCTCTTTCTGTGGTGCAGCTGGTGTGGCTACACTTTGCTCGTGCATGTGCCAGTGCTGTTCTTCGGTTACGGGCAATGTGATTATTTTCCCCTTTAGTAATAGGGATGATTTCAGCACTTTGTTTTATGAATCCTCATGCCTCGGGGAATGGATTTTCACACCTAGCAGTGCAAGGTTTATTTTCTTTTTTAGTGTCCGACCTGCTCGTCAACACATCTGCTAATCTGTTGTAAGAATCCAAACTAGTTGTTTCACATGCTTCCATGACAATTTGGCAGTTTATATAAACAAAGCATATCTAGCAGCTGGTGCCCAGTATAGCTGTTTTTCTTGTCTCTCTGTAAAGATAGACCTACTGTATTTAACTTAATTAAAGAAATGACTGTTACAAGAGTGTGGACCAGAAGAATTTTTGAGCCCTACTTGAAGGAATGCGTATGAGAAGGAAAGGCATGTGTGATACTTTCTTCCTTGGCACTTCTGAAGTTCTGCTGTTTGAAGTGTTGAAGAATGTCAATGGTAGACCTCACTCCTTTCATTGTAAACAGCCTTGATGATATTTCAGCTCCTGAACCAAAGCACTTGTTTTAGAGTGTCATTTGGATTTCTTGCTATGTTTGATGTTCATGTTTTCTCAGCCTTCTTTGGAAATGGAACTTGCTCAGCAGAGCATTAAACTGAATAAAAGGAAGGAGGAATGTTACTTGTTAAATGAAATACTTTGGTTTTGATGAGTACAGATCAGAGAGGAAGGTTCAACTTGCAAATCCCTCAAAACTTAAAGTGTAACATTTTCACCCTTTTTTAAGTTGCTACTTAGATATAAAAATGCAGTTAGCAAAATTTGTCTTCATTGTTCCTCTCCTAAGTGGGACATTACTATGCTGACCTCAAGTATTATTTTCAAGGTCCACTCTTGTTTTTAATGGCCTTTTTAAAGAGGCTCATAAACCAAAATTGTGTACTCAGAACACACTCTCAAGTCTTCTGAATATGAGTAAGATACCTGTGCTGAAAGGACCTCTCAGTGGCCTACTGTACTCTGATAAAATGTGTGGGTGAGACTCGCACTCTAGCGAAGAATTTATCCTTGTTTTCTAAACACAGGAAAGTCTCTGCAAGCTATATTAAGTCATAAATGTGCTCAGTCCTGACAGACTCGCTTGTTTCCTGCTGTGGATAACAATGGGTTTCTTGTGCATTATCAAAATATTTCTTATTTACAGTAGAACATTCTCATTCTAGTTCTGTTCAGGAATGTTAAATTTCCAGTGTGCAAGATTAGCTAATCTTCAATGCAGTATACCCTGAGCTGTATCTAAAATACTACAGTGTACAAACTTTGAGCCTTTCTATTTGTCAGAGCTTAAGTTCTCCTGTTTGGTTTGTTATAGCATACATCAGATGTTTAAGATGAAAATATTTCAGTCAGACTTTATAAACTGATCAATTTCATTTTTAAGGGATGTGTAAATTGTATGATGGACTTACTGATGCGTGTCAAACTGTGCCACTTGCCATATGAGTAAATAAAATAGGTAAATAAAAGCTTTTTTTTGGTTGGCAATTAGTGAGTAATAAGGTTTCATTGTTAAACTGTAGCTCTATTTATTGAGTGCTAGCAATATAATTTTTTAATTGGGAACTGCACGTCTTTAATATGTATTTGAAAGATACAGTTGTCATAGTTCTTTCAAATGTCTCTAAATTAATGGTGCATTAGGGAGACAAAAACGCCTACACACAAACCAGGAGTTTATTTTCCCCTTCCTTATTTTTCAAGGAATTGTCATTTTTGGTTAGTGTGTATCAAAGCTGTACCCAGAGTCAGAGGATAAAGTGAGTGGAAGGTGCAGAGTTTAGGCAAAACAAAATGCATGTGAAGAGGCATAAAGGTGTTTTTAAGAGGAGAAGATGCCTGTAGAAAGTGACACTTCAGATTGTTTGTTGTCTGCTCTGGAGGTGAGATGAGCATGCCGAAGTATCAAGTGAAGCTTTGATGGGATTCTTTTGGTAGACTTTGGGAATGAGACTGTTACTACAAATTTAAGATTAGTTTGCCAGTTATGGTCTGAAAGTGAGAAGATAAAGTAGACTGGTAACCAGGCTGTATCTGTGGTGTGGCTTGTCTTCATCCGGGTGCTGAGATATTTTCCTTCTGGGGTAGTGTTTAAACACTAAAACACGACTGAATAGTAGTTGAGAACAAATGTCAAGGTTACCATGGATATCTTTCCCAGCACACCATATAAAAAACATAAATGGAAAAATGAGTGCTCCCTTGATGTTTTTGCTATTTGTCTGGCCTCTTAAACTTTCTCTTGAAGAAATTGTGGTTTAAGAATCAGCAGGTAGCTGGAAGTTTTAAAGAAAAAAAATTCTAGGGTTTTGTCCTTCTTCTTGGTAGGACATATTACAGGACAATGCTGTAGAAAGGCATTGTTCTGAAATTTGCTGTACTTAAAAGATATTGATGATGCATCTATACTTCCTGAGGAAAAGCTTTTCCTCTGCAGTAACACTGGCTTCTGCGTGCCCTGGTCGTTCTGCCCCTTTCCAGAACATCTAGGGATAGTGCTAAAGGTTATAGGGTGGTGAACACTTTTTTGACTGTTAACTTTTTGCCTGTTTTTTAAAAATCTATTTCCTTTGTTGATATTGCATGTTTGGGTTATTCAGACATTGTTTGCAAGACATGACCTGGATTTTTCAAGTCTCAGATAATGAGGTGATGAGTTTTACAGCACTCTTCTCACTAGAGAACTCAACACCTTTTAAGTTTAGTGGTCCTGGATAAGGGCAAGGTAGAGAATGATCAGCTTCTGGATTTTCAGCAAAGGTGCTAGGAGCAGCATTGCTGGGCAGGCTGGTATTGTGTTCTACCTTCATGTCTGAGAAGTGATGGCAAGCCCTAAGAAATGGGGAGAGTGGTGAGAAATGGCCTTTAATAGTGAAGACTTTTGATGGCTGGAGCCTTAACAAGGGCTGAGTGAGATCTGCAGATAAGATATGGATGGTGGTCAAAGATGTTGTGAGGAACATGTATCTTAAAAAAGATCCAGTATCAGTATTCATATTTGAAACTACAGTTGGCATTTTGTGAAACACAGACCAGTTTTTGCAAATTAAGTATCAGAAGTGTATCTCGTCACGTTCAGAAAGCTACATAAAGTTTGGAATCAAGTGCTGGTTTTTAAGGAGTAAAGAGAGAATACTGACTAGAGGTTAATGTTCTTATTATTTATATCTTAAAACACAGGAGACCTGATTCCACAATTAATCAGGCAGGCAAAAGTTGAATTGAAGAGTAAGACATGAATTGTGATAACTCTGTGTACCCGGTGCTGTGTTTGTCTTGGTTAGTTTTTATTTAAAATTCAGGCAATGTTAGTGAAATAAAAGGATTTCTAATGCTTCCTGTGTTTGGTTTTCTTTACAGATGACATGGCAGAGCTTCTTCTTGGGGAGTCCAAACTAGAAATATTTTTGAAGGAACACACTCTTAAACAGAACAGTAGTCCACGTGGCCCCCAGCCAAAGCTGACTGAGGTCAGGAAACATCTCACAGCAGCACTTGATAGGGGAAATC
>NW_008657593.1:0-1514 GCF_000695815.1 Acanthisitta chloris | reverse complement strand
GTTGAAATTCACTGGGGTATTATGAGAAGTTTCCTCAAATTATATTTGCAGGTGTGGAAAGTGAGGTTAACACTTGCAGGCATTTTCTGTCAAAAGCTTTTGATGTTCTTAACAGTTCTGGCCCTTCTTTAATTATTGTTGTAGCTACTACATCAGCTTATCTCTTCTGTACTCAATGTCCACCTTTTGAGAGATCAAAAGCAGCTTGTTTTACAGTCATCTCTAACGTTTTGTTTCCTGTGGCTTCTGGGAGTATTAATTTATTTTCCTTTTCTTTCTTTATTCTTTCTTTAATCCTTTTTTTCAAAACACTTATTCTGTCCTGATACTTTGGAATTGTGTGAATTGAATACGTAGACTGTGGAACATATATCATTAAGTTCTGGTGCTATGTTATTTTCAACTGTGCTTGTGGTGTTAGGGAAAAAATCGTTGGAGATATTGTAATGATAGGCTGCCTTCAAATAGTTTTATCACCTGGCAGAACTGGTTTCCAGCTGAGAGGTATTTCTGGTGCACGTGTAAATAAGTATGTGAATATATAAAATGACTAGTAATGCTTTTCAGTAGTTCGGTGGAGTGAGATTTTGTGGATTCCCCCTACTTCAATTTCTCAAATATCACAGGAGACGGAATCTTGTTGATTCATTGCTCTGTTACAAGAAATATCCTGATGGTTTCTACATGAATATATACCAAACCCAGACTTAATAATTATCGGAAGGAATTGGATGTATTTTCTCAGGAAAAACCCGTTCTTATTTCTCTTCCTTCTAGTCAGAATTCCTACAAGAAGCTAACCTGATTATGGCCAAATTGAACTATGTGGAAGGTGATTACAAAGAAGCTCTGAACACATATGCCAGAGTTGGAGTTGATGACTTGCAGCTAACTGCAGTGCCACCGTATAGGCTACGGATGATTGCTGAAGCATTTTCTACTAAAGGTAAGGTTGCTCTTTACAATATCATCATGTGGAAACAGCTTTTTAAAAGTTAACTCATATATTGTCTGAAGTTGAAGAATGTTTTAGTTTGCCTATCATCAACACAGTGGTGAAGTACCATATTTGTAGATGGAATAAGAGGTGGCTTAATTCCTTTAAATAATTCAGTTTGCTCTAGGTTGACAAGACTTTTACCTCAGTATTCTGACTGTGCTGCTGCCCAAGCAAATTTCTGTTTATTTAAAAGTCCTTCCATATATAGATGTCATGTGGCTAGATATGAAAGGTATCATCACTGTGGCTAAAAGTTCAGAGTGCAGTTTTGTGGTTGCTGTGGGCAAAATGGAGAACCTTGTCCAACTGTGATGCCTTTTGCTGAATGTTAAAATGCTCAGCCTAAGTTAGGTTGCTGTCATGGTTTAACTCCAGGCAGCAGCCAAGCCCCACAGCAGCCACTTGCTCACTCCCTCACCAGTGGGATGGGGGAGAGAATAAGCAGGCTAAAAGCTAGAAGAATTCACAGGTTGAGAAGGGAAAGCAGAAGCTGTGCACACAAACAAAGCAAAAC
>NW_008657592.1:0-921 GCF_000695815.1 Acanthisitta chloris | reverse complement strand
ATCCCCCTTGTGCCCAGCGCTGAATAAACAATACCTGCTACTCAGAAATACAAGTCTGTGAGTAGTTCTTTTCCATCCTTTTCTTGGCATCAGTATGAGACACATTATAGGATGCAGGGGAAAAACATTTTGAACAAGGCTTATTGTGGGATGTTTAGGAAAGGAACCAAAAGCAGAGGAAAGGGAGGAAATTAAGGTTATTGAGGAAGGAATAAATGTGGAATAAATTTTCATAGAAGCATAAGAGGATAAAATTATCACACTGGAGCAGTCTGTTCCTGAACAGACCCACACTGGAGCAGTTCATGAGGAACTGCAGCCCATGAGATGGACTCACGTTGGAGAAGTTTGTGGAGGACTGTCTCCCATGGGAGGCACCCCACACTGGAGCAGGGAAACAGTGTGAGTAGCCCTCCCTCTGAGGAGGAAGGAGTGGCAGAGACAATGTATGATGAACTGACTTGTAACCCCCATTCACTGTCCCCCTGCATCACTTGGGGAGTGAAGTTGAGCCTTGGAAGAAGGGAGGTGTGGATGGAAGGTACTTTGAGATTTAGTTTTTATTTATCATTATCCTACTTTGATTTGATTTGTAATAAATTAAACGAATTTCCTCAAATTGAGTCTGTTTTGCCCATGGCAATAATTGTTGAGTGATGTCTCCCTGTCCTTATCTGAACCCACAAGCCTTTAATTAAATTTTTTTCCCCTTGTGAAGGACTAGGCATAAGCACATAAGCATTCTTTTTCTCAAACATTCTTACTGTTGTGCTGTGACAGGAAAGTTGTGATTGAAAGAGAGGGACCTGCAGAGGTGGGGCAGTGCTGTTCTGAGCCAACTTCCTTTTCAATTGCTAGGCTTGCAAGTCTTCCTTGAGACTCATGCTCAGTGTGCCTGCATCAAGAGAAGGGTTGAGTCCC
>NW_008657591.1:0-4851 GCF_000695815.1 Acanthisitta chloris | reverse complement strand
CCTCCAGCTGTGACTGCCCCACAAAGCCTGGTGTCATCAGCGAATTTACTGAGAGTGCACTCAATCCCAGTGCAATCATTCCAATCCCAATCATCTCAGGACGTAGCTCTTTATTTGGTTTGTTTCTGTAGCTCAACAGAACACAGCAACCTCGGCATTACAAGATTTTATCTCAGATCTCTTCCACAGGCTTGAGACCTTACAGAAATTATTGATTTATTCCAGAGGTCTTTTCACTTCTTATTCCATATACTTTATATTACACACATTGAGGCAAAGAACTCAAATGACTTGTCATCTATTTATATTGCTGAAAACAAATGCTCAAACATCATGCTCCTTGTCTTAAATATAGAGGAGTACCTGTAATGGCCTCCTGATGTACACTTCTGGATTCCTTTTATCATCTCCTGGTGGGTAATACGGAATTCAGTCCCTGGGTAAAGAAGAGTAGCCAGAACAGCAGCCTTGGAATGAGTATGGATCACTGCACCTGCACCTAAGAGCAGAATAAAAAGAAGAAAAAAACCCACTCTTTTTAGAATTAATTTTGAAATGTGTCTGTTAAGAAAATGTTACTCACATATTTGATTCACTTCTTTTGATTAGGCAAATCATGATCTACTGTATTAGAGGAAAAAATATACAGCAGCCTACATGAAGGTATGAGATAATTACTCCCCTATAAAGGATAATTGTGGATTGTCTTAGGACACTACTGTAAACTTAGAGTTAGTGACAAATTCCAGGAGAGAAACTACTTGCAAAAATTTCTGGAGAAATACCAGTTGTACATTTCTTTACATACTGCAATGACTGAAACCAGCAGGAGGACAAGAGGGCACAGACTCAAGCTCTGCCAGGAGAGGTTTAGGTCGGATATTAGGAAGAGATGTTTTACGGAGAGAGTGATCAGGCATTGGAATAGGCTGCCCAGGGAGGTGGTGGATTCACCATCCCTGAAGGTTTTCAAGATGAGAACAGATGTGGCACTTAGTGCCATGGTCTAGTAACCATGGTAGGGTTGGACTCGATGATCTTGGAGGTCCTTTCCAACCTGGTTGATTCTATGAGTCTATGAAACACTGTTAATTTTATCAGAGTTCTGAGATTTTAAAGAATTCCAAAACCTATTTGTGAGATGAAAGTTTGAAGACTTTTAGTTTCTTTTTATGTCTTCTTCAACTGTCCACTGATACTCTCAAAGAACATTTATCGTGACCTCACTGTGTCATGATGGAAGGACAGGAAGACAAGAATTATCATCTGCTTATTAAGTTGCAGCGTTGCCATTTCTCAGGTGCACATGTAACTTCCTTGTGCAGGAAGATCAGAAGAAACTCCCTAAATCCTTTCTCAAATAACAGATGTAAATCTTACCAACACCAAAATCTCTTTATTACTGTCCACCTGCAAAAGTTCAGTTCCTTTTTCACCTACTCAGAATTTACAACTGTTGATCATAGCCAGTGATTGCAAAAGGATCTAAACTATAGTTGCTGAATAGGCAAAACCACTGGTATAAAACTGCTGTACATCCCTCAGCTTCCCCCACAACTTACCAATACACTGCACTAAAAATTGGACACATGCCCTCACAAATCAATTTATTTTATAGTTTCATGTTAATTTCACTGTAACTTCTATGTATAAAGAATACAGTACTGAGTATTAGGTTTGTGGATGTGCATATAAAGTGTTTCCATCACTGCTGAACTAAAAACATTTGCTACACACCTCTCATAGTGTAGGCATTCATAAACAGAGGTGTGCACTGGCTTTTCCTTAGGTTCTTGTGCAGTGGAGGACCACTGATGTCCTTTTCATTCATGTCACAAACAAACATATCTTCTGGCTGTAAGAAAGAAGAAATTATGTCAACCCATGAAGACTCAAATAGTTCTGTTTACCTTCCAGAGGAACAAATCTATACTCCACATATTTAATATATATACCATGTAATTGATATTGAATGTGATTTTTGACTTTGTACAAGTGCTGTAACATACTCATTTATTCTGGTATCTAATACTGTTTACTGACATTGTCTAATGGGAATTAATACTAGGTACTCTTTTTATTCAGACTGCTGCCAAGCAGGTATCTGTAAGACTACAATCTCCTGGGAAAGGAGACAGACTGTGTGTAAATAGCAGAAAATAGATCCAAAGGAAAAGTAGTAACTGACTCAAAAAAAAGAAATGTAGACTTTTCCTTCCCCACGTAGAGAACTAAATATGGACAAGAGTTAAGCTTACAAATAATATATTTAACTTGTAGAACTGTTTCTTTTTATACCTTGCTTTAGTACCTTTACATGAATGTTACCTTTGAATCAGCTACTCATACTAGTACAAAGCATTGTTCAGGGCAGTAATAAAACTTTGCTTTTTAATGTTATTTTAAAAATCAGCAGAAAATAGAGTTGCCAGATATTTCCTCACTCACTGCACTCAATCCACTGCTACTGCTAGCACAGAACAGACCATCATGGGTATCCTACAGACCTTTGCCTGCCTTACTTATTCACATCCCCAGCAAGCACTGATGTGAAACCCCAAGTTTCTATCAGTGAAGAGATTCCTCTCACTCCTCATTGTATTTATCCTCAGATCTATGAAATGACAAATCCTTCAAGTGTATTACACTATTCTGGGGGAGTTCCTGCTGTCATAAAATAATTATAATTTACCATTCTCCTCTCCACTTATATTTTGGGTTGTTTTTGGAAAGGAGACAAGGTCACCTTTTCATGGGGAGAGCCCATCTATTTACTAAGAACATCAAGACAAACATCTGTAATCACTCAAATGGAAACAAACAGCGACAAGGTGCTAATGCTTATTTAAGTATATGCCACAGTAACTTGAAACCATACACAGACAACTACAGAGCCAATCAAGCTTGTAAAAGAATAAAGCTAGACTTGAGTAATGTAATCACAGTGTTTTGTGTTAATTTTAAGCAAAGAGATCATCAAGACTAATCTCAACTGACACATATTGGTTTGCTATGCTAGTGGAGTTCTGTAAGAAATCAGTGTTTCAATAACGTAGTACATAATGAAACTGGAAACAAAAGCACTTTCACCCATCTCAAGATGAGCTCTGAAGCACAAACATAGTGTAACTTACCTGTATTCTTTCCTTTTGGACTCCTGAAGGAGCGATGTAGATTTCATTCCTAAGAAAAGTTACAGAAGGGGAAAATGGATAAACACAGCTGAACAAAGACTTACACTGCACAGGGACTGGAGTTCTCCATCCACTGGAAAGGAAATAGCAAATCTAGCCCCTTGGAATTGAATAACTTTCTTGCTCCTTCCATGCATTGACAAGTAGATGGTTTTCAAAACAGAACTAAATTGTATGAGGGCATATAAACCTCTAACTTGCAGGGGCACAAACCCCTGCTTCCAACTTGACAAGAGATCTGAAGCACATGTAGGAAGTGTAGTTTTATTTTTCCTACAAAGAAAACCACACAGCCTCTCCCTGCAATAATTCAAACTCCCAGACTGCAGAATTAACATTAAAGGAGAAATTGCAAGCAGCTACTGATCTGTGACAAGGCAGGTAGGTGACAAAACTACTACTTAAAAATCCATAGGCTACGCATAAAGAGCACTAATTATCTGTAGCATTCTACAGTGTAAATCCTTTCTTTTTTAGCTATGCAGTTTAGGATTTTAGTGCAGTTATACAGTTATTTGTATTGATATAGATGTAACAGTAATTCAAAGCAAATAAATGACTGAAATTGAAGTAGAAATGCATAATTTCTTGCAAAGTTTACATGAACAGAAACTGTAAAAAGTGATTTAAATTAAAATTATTTCAAGATTGCACCTGAATTATTTTCATTATTAGCAAAAAAACCCCAACTAAATTCTCTCTCTTAGTTGCAATCACTATTTGGCTTCAGCACTCACAGACTAAATTCAGGAGCACAGAGACATCTAGTGAATAACTAGTCAAGGTACAAATACATGTTCTATGGACGATGAGATGTTTGTTTTTCTGGACAAGAGCAACAAAACTGGTGAAGGGACTCGAGGACAAGTCTTGTGAGGAGTGGCTGAGGGAACTGGAGGTGCTTAGCCTGGACAAAAGAAGGCTCAGGGGAGAACCTTATCACCCTACAACTACCTGAAAGGAGGTTGGAGTGAGGTGGAGGTCAGTTTCTTCTCCCAGGTTATAAATGACAGGATGAGAGGAAATGGCCTCAAGTTGCACCAGGGGAGGTTTAGATTGGACATAGGAAAAATTTCTTCACTAGAAGGTTCATAAGACATTGGAACAGGTTGCCCAGGGTAGCAGCTGGCTCACCATCTCTGGAGGTATTTAACAGAAGTTTAGTCATGGTGCTTAGGGATGTGGTTTAGTGGTGAACCTGGCAATGGTAAGTTTATGGTTGAACTTGAAAATCTTACGGGTCTTTACCAATCTAAACGATTCTATGACTTCAACTCTTCCAAAAATAACACTCTTCAGATGATACACAATTCATAGTGGTAAAATGTCAGTGAAGCACATCAAAATGTGGGTCTATATTTGCAATTTTTAACATTCATGAATCAACACTGCCAACAGTGCATTAATTCAGCATTAATTCCTTTGCATGAGCAAGATGACTGAGAGTGCAGCACATCAAGAAATCAAGTGGTAATTTGGTTACTAAATAAAGATGCAATTGGCCTTAAAACAGGTATTTTTCTCTTTCAGAAATAAACCACAAAGGGAAAATCTGCTGACAAAATACAGCCTTCAACATACAGGATACCTGACAAAGAATTCTAGATCCATTTCATAGAATCATAGAATCAAACTGGGTTGGAAGAGACCTCAAAGA
>NW_008657590.1:792-5304 GCF_000695815.1 Acanthisitta chloris | reverse complement strand
GAAAACACTGCAGAATCTTTCTTAGCACTCCTAAACAGAACCCACCAAAACCCAAGAAAGTTAGGTTACTGAGACTACTAAACCATCTAGTCTGACTGACACTTCTCATGCAATTCCAAGCAAACACCCTTTCAGACACAGAGACCTCATGAGCCCAGGTGGAATCACACTTTCCACAGTGCTGAGTTCTCTCAGAACCCAGACCCAACTTTCTGCAATGTGTCACTGCTCAGGGTCCTATAATGTGTTGGGCCTCTATATCAGCAATCAGTTCCACTACAAATGCTATTTATACACTAACCTTCTTTAAAAGAAAAGACATACTTTTTTTTTAAATGTAATGAATACAAGTAGAAAGTATGTAAAATAAACATAAAAGCAATATAATACCAAACAGGCCTTGTGAAGAGAGAAACAGGATTTTCTCTGGTAATAACAAAGGAAAAGAAGAAAATTCAAGAGAATCCTATATCAGGGAAAAAACTGTCATTTGCATGTTTTGGTGGGAATTGTTTCTTGTATGTGGTGAGAAACTGCTGAGGCACAGACTTCACAGCAGGAGATTGATCCAGGTCACAGTTCAGTGCTCTTTATTTTCTCATGGTTCTCTGCTATGATTTCACCTATTCCTCCACTTCTG
Organism: Acanthisitta chloris; assembly: GCF_000695815.1. Lineage (NCBI taxonomy): Eukaryota > Metazoa > Chordata > Aves > Passeriformes > Acanthisittidae > Acanthisitta > Acanthisitta chloris. Next base: position 4,664 of record NW_008657590.1, on the reverse strand, counting down.
GGAGCAAAGGGGACAAGATGTGAATTTGGAATCTGGCACAATGTAATTGCTCATCCCCAGTCACAAGGGTCCATGAGGGTCAGTAAGAACAGGATGCAGGAAGGTGGCTGAGACTGAGAACTGAAATCCCCACACCCACAGCCCAACTGCAGGACCTCTGTCCTTCAAGTATTGTTAGCTGCAGACATTATTTTTCTGCAGATTGAAATGGATGGCTAATGGCAAGGAAACAGGTCTTGCAATGAACCTGTTAACACAACTGTGTAGTTCCAAAGTCACTATCAGCACAGGAGACACCAAAATCAGACTCCAGCATACTATCTGCCTTAGCTGCTGTTCCTGGTCCAGCTGCACACGCAGAGTACGGATAAAGATTTTGCTATGAACATGCTTGATGCAGAGGGATGAAACACAGTGCATCCTAGGAAAAATCTCCCCTTGGCAAGGGGCAGAACACCCCTGCCCCGGGGCAGAGCAGAGTTTCTGCATGCTATGGGTGTTCTGATCTCCAGTCTACAAAGTCCTCAGCATTTCCTGTAACCTGACATAGCTTCACGGGGGGTTGTGTTTTAGCTGAGGACATCAATTTGACAACTGTGGTTTCAAAGCAGTTTAAAAACTCACAGGACAAAGGAAGTATTTTATGACTGAAACCCGACAAAGAAAAGCTACTACAGGGGAATTTAGCAGAAAAATTAATTGTACCAAAGATCATTCTGTGCTGTCTGTAGTGTGTGTGCACATGTGCAGGTGTGACAGTCTGGGAGGGTGTGTGGGTTTATACATTTACAACAATAATATTTTGCTTGATTCATCCTAACTTACCCCTGGACTTAGACATATGTTCCGTCAAGAGAAAACAAACCTGACTTGAGACTTACAAATGAGATATTTGCTGTCTTCTCTGTACAGATACATGCAGAGCAACAAAATACTGTTCCCTCTGAGACACATACAACCACCCCAGACTGGCTGACTCCACACCCATGAATAGAGAGAGGGCAGTCAAGGAATTCTGGCTTTCCCACCACTTTGTCAGACTAAAGTTTCACATAACAGAAATCTCAGACAAAAGCAAAATTACCTACACTCAAGCTACTTCTTGCAAAAAATCAAAGTTCAGCATAAAAACTGTTCATGCAAGAAACGTTCCCTTTGTCAACATCCAAAATCCAAACCATTCACAGTGGTTTTCTCCCAGTATCTGCAGTACTGATAAACACATTTCAGACATTTCAGCTACTCCAGCTACCTACAGAAAAGGTTTTATACAGTAAGATCTAAGTTCATAACTCAGTTTAACTAAGCTGCTTCAGACTGAAGTAGCAGTAACAGTTAGGTACAACAGCAATGTGATTTAGCAGCTTCACTTAAATGTGTCAGAAAAGTGTAAGTTCAATTAATGGCTCTATGAATTGAACTAAAAGTTGTCCTCTTTCTTCTCCCCCTTCCCTGCTCACCTGTTTCTAACCACAGTGAACTGCCTTGGGGTGGCCACCCCAAAGGTCACAGCTTTCTGTTTCCAGACAGAGCCTGTGGGTGGATTCAGCCACTCCAGACATGAGCTGCTCATTCTCTGGTTACAGTTGTAACACTCCAGAGGTATTAAAATATGGAATTAAATACTAGTTATTCACTATATTAATTCAGTATCATGCAATGTAATTTAGTGCAAACCTGTAATAATAGTAACAGTTGTTGTTGTTATTGTATAGTATTTGCAGAAAAAACACAAAGTCATTAGAAAAACTATCAAGTATATTAATACTGCTGATTTACCATTGGTTGACTAATAATGATGTTGAAGACTTTGCATGCAAAGAGTGCTTCCACAGACACGCTGTCCATGGAGAAACACATTAATCCTAAAATGCTCTGACAGCTGATGAAGTACAAATCCTGACAGAGCAAAGGGACAGAAGCTCTATTAGCAGAAGAAAGTACAATGAGACCCAATGACTACAAATAACATGCCAATTTGGGAGCAGGAGCACTTATCAGCTGGTATGGTGGATGCTTCCTTACACTGGATCAAGCCAGGAAAGCTTCATCAAACCATGTTTTAGCCTGGCTCAGCCAGGAGGTGTGAGCCTAAAGCAGGAGGCACCGAGTGAAGTCTCGGCCCCTCTCACACAGTGTCCGAGACCACAAGTGTCTGTAGCAGCTCTACACTAGTGTCCAGATTTTCTGCTCCATCTTTAGTGGCTAAGAGTTGCCATTAAGATGTTGTACTAGCCTAAAATCTGTCCTATGCATGACACTGACATGTTTCTGTTTTCACAAGGCCAGGTGAGAACCCACACCGTGGTTCACTTTGCTCCTCGAGAGAATGCTCACACCAACACCAGGAGTACATGCACATCACAGGGTGATGAGAGCACATTCCACTCACCAGGGTAACTCCCTCGTCATTCCTTTGATTGACACTTCCTCCACTGGATATGAGCTGTCTGACATCTGTGAGCATTGTCATGGGCCTCTGTACCTTCATCTGGCGCAAGGAATTCAGCTCCACACCTGGAGAAAGGAAAGGATAAAACCTTCTGCTGTTCTACTCATCAATAGAGAACAGAGATGTGATTTCATGTTCTGGGTTTGTGAAAGCTTAATCAACATTTAATTAGACTTCAGTGGATATTTATAGAACACATTTACTTTCATTTACCAACAGGTTTACTCGTATCTTTATCAGTCACTACATGGATAATTTAGTCAGTCAGCAATTCAGATAAAACACACTGACCTCCTACTGACTGGCAAGAGCAGTTGCACTATTATTCAACCCACTGGGATTGTGAAATAGCTGTGAATGGGAAAGGAATTAAACAACCTTGGGAAGCCACTCGAGTGTCTGGGACTTATTTAATTGAAATAATTTCTTTCAGTCCTGTGTGTACATCACAGTACCCAGACCAGTCCCTCAAACCTGTCAGCTAAACTGCTTGAGAGATTGTGAAGTGAAGCAAATTACATTCAAACACAACACTTTTTTTGTGCCTGAGTTATTTCCAACTGGGATTAGCTCTCCAGCTGAGCCTAGACCATTGCCAGGCCCCACAACCCAAGCGAAAATGGAGTGGAAGCAGGAACAAACGGGAGGGGATGGAAGGAACAAAGGGCATGGGATTGCTTGTGTCAGCACTGCTACTGAAAGAAACAGTTGGCCAAACAACAGTTCTGAACAGAAGGTAAGCAGGGCAGTCTCCTCCTCATTGTAAATAGCATTTCATAGAGCAGAGCCTTGGTGTGACCTGTCTGGGGCCACAAAACACCTGGATGTCAAAAGATTAACTCGGTCCACTCTGAAGATGAAATCAAGAGAGGAGTTCCATAGCATCAACTGCTACACACATTCTATTACAAATATAATGCAGCCACCGGCTCAGGGAATGGCACAAACAATGCCACACAGCAACAAAAGGCACAGACTGTGTGAATCTCAAAGCTAGTCAAGATGCTTCATTTTTTAGATATCCAGAGGAGTTTTGAAAATGCTACAGAAACAGCAGAGATTCCCTTTGTAGGAAAGAGAATGAAAACATGAAAAAATAATCTAAATGGCAGTCTTGAGGACCTGGGAGCTGCTAGGCTGCAGAGCAAAGACTTGCTGGTGGGGAGCTGAGCAGCAGATTGATCAAGCAAGTACATGTATCATTATCTGAGGCTCAAATGAGGAGACCTCATCAGTAACAGCCTTCCCTTAATCCAGTCTGTAATCCTGGAGAGGTTGCTCTCCCTCCCCAGGGAGCGATACTTCTCAGGAGTTCAGATGGAACAACAAAATGCTACTCATGCAGTAAGTAACTCTTGCTGCCTGAATCAAAGAATGACCTTCATGCTGCTTTTCAAAGGGGAAATGTGGTGCAGACACT
>NW_008657590.1:0-781 GCF_000695815.1 Acanthisitta chloris | reverse complement strand
AGCAGGAATAAATAGAGGGAGAAAACAAACTGGCATGTACTATGGGAACAGATTCACATTGCAACAAATGAAAAGCTACAAAAAAGGGGAAAAAAGGCACAGGATGGAACATACACTCCAAATACTCTGTGAAATCACAAGAGCTACACCCTCACCAGGTCTGCAGGAGATAAGGTGGAGAAGCAGCAGTTCAAATAGTAGTGACCCTGCAGGGCACACACTTGGTGATGAGCATCAATGCTGATGACAGGCAGGAGCATAACCTAAGAGCTACCAAAGAAATTACTTCTCTCTGCTTAAGAAAAACACCCAACAAGGCCATTTCATGTGCTCTGGCTGTCTCACCCTCTCTGGCATATGGTTACAGAACTGACAACCCAAAGGAATATAAACCCCTCAGGTAAAGAATGGAAAGGTAACTTTGGAAAAATTGCAGTGGTGAAGAAACACATGGCAAACAGGACCGAGGATTGCTATTAAAAACATTTTCCTCATACATTTCCAGTCCAAAGGAGCTTCTCCACCTGCAAGAGGAGCACTCAGTCCTGAGACCCTCTGGGAAACACCCACTGCACACACCCAGCAGCCAGTCCTGCTGCACCCTGCGTGTCTCACTCTCCAAGGGACTTAACATCTGCACGAGAGCTCAACAGCATCTTGTGTTGCAAACACAAACCTACATTAAAACCACAACAGCTCTGAGAGGACAGTATCTCCTCTCCTCACACTTCAGCCCTGCCCTGCCTGTACCTGGCCTTCCTGCACAGAGCTGCAGATCAAG
>NW_008657589.1:85063-94186 GCF_000695815.1 Acanthisitta chloris | reverse complement strand
CACCTGTCTCTCAAACCGAGACAGTGTTGTTCCTGCCTAGGCCACTGGATTTGTCAGAGAGGTCAGTGTGTTTTCAGTCTGGCTCTTTTTATCTGGCAACTATAGTGGGTATATGTTTGTCCTTAGATTAACAGCTTGAGAAGCGATGGTGGAGAAAATCCATTGCTCTAAGAAATACCATTGCAAACTGGCATTGCTATGTTTTCTATTGGGGTGTTTGGAAATGCACTATCAGAGCTGAGCTACTTGGTCAAATAGTCTCATTTGACTTTGTGTGGGGATGTAACAACTTGGGCAAATTCATAATAACAGCCCTGTCCCAGCAGAAAGTAATGAAAATGCAGTGTGCCAGAGATATTGCGAAGGCATGAGCAAACTGTGCATCACTGAAATATACTGAGTACGCACAAAATAACAGAAATTCATATCAATCACTTGTCTGAAATAAACCCCACCTCTATAGCAAGGGATCCAGGTGGCTGTTGTATGTCTTGTGACCTGGCTCTTCTAAACAGAATTGGCTCTGTTTGCAAGCAAAAGCACTGCCTTGGAAACAGCCTGCTTTTCATTTTTTAAAATTAACCAGTTATAAAAATATTTTTAGAGACAAATACTCAGGAAAAAAAAGCCCAATATTTTAAAGTTATTGACTCTTTTTATAATATATAAAAAGTGTCTGGCTTGTGGCCACAGACAGAGATAAGACTGATTTAGGTGAACTACGTGTTCCTGGATTAGTAACTCTCAGTGTGTGGCTTTGCCTTAGAGTGCAGCAACCCGGGTAAGAATGGTGACTGAACTGACCCGGAAAGACATAAATGTGATGTGGAGAAGTAAAGCTGTAGCATGTGCTCATATGAGTTAGCTACACAGGAAACACAATCACAGAATCACAGAATCACACAGAATCACAGAATATTCACAGCCAGAAGGGACCCACAAGAATCATTGAGTCCAACTCTTGGCCCTGCACAGGACATCCCCAAGAATCACACTATGTGCCTGCGAGCATTGTCCAAATATATAATGATATATAGGTAAATATAATTATTACTAATATGAGAAGGTGGAAACAAATATATGTTAAGAATATTTGCAGTCATTAAACCATGCACTGGAATACATTGTAGTGCTGTGGTTAGCACACTGTGAACTTCCCATGTTTTTACCTCAAATTACTTGAGATCACTCATATACTTGTGTTCTGCAAGTTGCCTGCTCCTTATGAAAGCAACTGCTTTGTCCCATCAGGACATAGATTAAAATAAGAGCTTTCATTGTTGGCTTTCTCTCTGGCATGGACCATAGGAGTAGACACCACCAAAGGATTCATGCATGGTCTAAAGTACTGTGGCACAGGAATACACCTGGAATAAGCTTCCATGCTGGAATGTAAAGAAACATACCCAACAACAGGAGCAGGAATCAATAGAAGCAGGAGTTATATTTCTTTTCCCTTCCATTTCTGATTTTTCACCTTTATCTTGTTAGCTGAGAGTACAAGGGAGTAAGAAGAGAAAACGTATGGTGGCAGACAGTGTTCAATATAAACTCCTTGCTTTTGACATGTCCTTGTCTCATTTCTGTCTCTTTTCTATGTGTAGGGTTTGTCTAAATGTCTCAACAGTGATGTTTGCTAAAGACTTTCTCGTATACGACACAGTTCTCCCCATATACTCTGTAAAGCATGGCCTTTTCCAGGCCAAAAGATTTCTGCCTTAGGCAGAATCGTTAAAGCTTTTGGGGGGACAAACAGGGAGAGTATAACTGTTATTATCTGCAAAGAGGAAAGAGATGGTTGCTTTTTTTTTCTAGCAATGAGAAATCGAAAGTCTCCTCACCATGTTGAAGAAGGCAGCAAGACCAGCACTTTCTGCATACATTCACCCTTTTGAAACTCTACAGTATGAGAGTGTTGTGTTGTTCCAATCTCTTCCAGTTTTAGGGAGAAAAATGCTAAAACCTCAGCCAACCCATGGTCTTAAAAGCACTGTTTGTATTTTTTTAAAACATTAGCTACAAATCCTCAGAAGACTGCATGTACAAAATTAAGTGCTAAGTTCTGACTAGGTCAGCAGATGCTGAGCAGGACTTCTGTTGTGCTGTGCACCTGGAGAGCTTGGCCCTTCTGGGTGTTCAAAAGGATACCAATTGGTACTGAGGCAACATGTCAAAAAGGGAAGAAGAAATTTATAGGGCAGATCAAAGGTGCTAGGTTCCCAGAAGAGACACTTGTATTTCATGGCAGGGCTGCCTGCACACTTGATGAAGTAAGTAGCTGAAAGCAATGAGCCCAGAGGTTGTTTCTCCTAAGATTTCTTGCACTTCTGGTTACACAGAGGTAGGTGAAAGCCAAAATGCAAATAGGAAGTCACTAATGCAAGGGCAGCTACCAAGAGCCTGGGGAATTAGCAGGCTAAGCATTCTTTGGCAGATAGAGTTTTTAACCAATTTTCTCATGTGAACGATCATTTTGTCATTGTATTTGAGAGACAAACTGTGTGAGTAAAAGATATTGAGGGAGGAGGGAAGAATCATGCACTAAGAGGAATTACTCCTTGAAAAGAAACATCCAAGTCTTCTTTTAATCTTAGCCTCTCCCCTGTGTTCCCTGTTGCTGTAACACTTCCCCTCCTCTGCCTCCTTTCCCTTCTTATTGATCTGTGCTGAGAAGCTGGTTCAAAAGAAAGCTCTGCAGAAGAGGGTGTGTTTGCCTGTGTGAAGTTTTGAGTTAGTGTGGCTGAACTGTAAGCAGTATCTAATAAACAGTTTCCCTGAGCCTGAGAACAGTGTACTTGCCATAGCACCAGCCCTTCCAGGTCCCTTGGGATCCTGGTGTTAGGCTTTCCCTGTGCTGCTGCATTGCAGGTGAGGAAGCAAATCTAGAGGCAACCAAAATGCATCTAAAATGCAAATCAGGAGTCAGCAAAAAGCTTGAAAAACATATATAATCCTGTAATCCTGGGTCCTTGATTTCTTCCAAGGAAGTGTAATACTTTCCTCTTTTTTTTTTTCTTTTAAACACAGTAAGCAAAATTGCCTAAGGTTGGTTTTTGTGTTTGCACTTGTTTATTCTAATTTGGATGTTATTCCACTCTGTTTGCTTCAACAACTTTAATTTCATTTTAATTTTATCTGATTTTTCAAGTCAATATTTTCTTAAAATCAGTGTTATTTGGTAATTTAAGGTACATTTAAAGATATGAGCCCAGTTAACTTTTTCCGAGTGACAAGAGGGCTTTGGATTACATCAGGGAATTGAATGCAGATCTTTCCCCGTCTTGAAAAAATACCCTAACTTTCCTATTCAGCAAAGAAACTAACACAGCAACCAGGCTGGACAGGAAGACTCTCTTTATGATGTTTTGTCCAGCTTTTCAGCTTTCCTTCTTTCTTCCCTTTCCTTATCTTCTAGTTCCAGCAAGGACTAGATTCTCATACTTCAGCAGTGTTCTAGAAATATCTTCCCATCTAAGGCCAGGTCTTATTAGAACAAAGAGTTTTTGTTTTTTTCTGCTAGGGATAAGTGTTGTCTGATGCTTGCCTTTCTGCTGTATTTTTAATTTTAGCAATCTTATTTATATTCTTTCTTTCTTCCCTTTCCTTATCTTCTAGTTCCAGCAAGGACTAGATTCTCATACTTCAGCAGTGTTCTAGAAATATCTTCCCATCTAAGGCCAGGTCTTATTAGAACAAAGAGTTTTTGTTTTTTTCTGCTAGGGATAAGTGTTGTCTGATGCTTGCCTTTCTGCTGTATTTTTAATTTTAGCAATCTTATTTATATTCTTTCTCTTTCAGGGATAAGTGTTGTCTGATGCTTGCCTCTCTGCTGTATTTTTCATTTTAGCAATCTTATTTATATTCCTTCTCTTTCCCAATTCATCAAACTCCTGTACCACTCTGCTAATGGTGTGTTTGTTACTTGTAAAACTTTTAAAAATAAATTCAAAAGTCCATCCCAACCCCTAAAAATTCTATGAATTCTATGAAAAAAACCCAAACCCAAAGCTTAAAAAAATGTTAATAATATTCCCCAGTTATCTCAGATTCAGTTTCACTACCAAATGTAATGCAGAGTGCAAATACCCTTCACTTTGATTTGTGATATAGCAGCTCCTGGAAGTGCTTGGTGGGAGAGGTGCTGTGCATATGTTTAATTAAGGTCCTAAATTGCAAAGACTGTTGACAAACAAGACAGACTCAGGAGGCAAATGAGGGTCTAAAGATGTGCATAAAACCAGATGACACCATGCACTAGGTCAGTAGGAACTCTGCTAACTGGCAGTCAGGGTTTGGTCCTATCTTGCCTGAGTCCCACGGCAGTGGCCATCCTCTGCCTCATTTGAAAAATCACTACGGAACAAGCTGGAATTAAATAAGTTCCATAACTCTCATTCCATATCTCCTGCACTAGAAGAGAAAAGTATGTTTATATAAGAGCACTTTTTACTGTTCTCACACTTTCCCACTCTCAGCTAAAGATATTAATGTTATTCTCACAGTATTTATTTATAAAGAAAATTTATTCTGGTTCGGGGGGGGTGTGTGTGGTGACATTTATGCTGATTTTACCACAGCCTTTTCACTGCCTGAGTCTTTTATTATAGTTGTATTTCTTTCATTGCCTGATGTTCATCCCCTCTTAGAAGTAAAATATTTTACCAAGCTGACCATCTGATGAAACATTTTTTCTGCTAGCTTCAGAATATATTTACAAAGTAGTATTGGAGGAGTGAAGGCATATAACATTTTCAGACAGTGTGCCACAGCATAAGGATGATAGAGGTTTATGGGAAATATAAGAGAAAGGAGGGAATCACTTCCTTAGGGTGATTAAGCGGATTTTATTTACAGCACAAACTGGACACATGCAAATTGTGTCTCCATTAAACACAATGCTGCTTTAGATTTTAGGCAGCTGGAGATTAATGGTTTCGCATTAATTTTCACCTAGCATATAAATGTTAGATCAAGTTAAGGTTCAGGATATGTCAACTATTTTAAGTTTTTTTAAAAAAAAAGACATGAGAACCAAGGATTTTGCAATTATCCCTAGAGAAACCATTGCAAGTACAATAGAAAATGTGAAGTTACATTTCCAAAGCAAGTAAACCATGTAAAAGAAGGTAGTGTGAAACTATTTAACCAGTGCTATCTAGTTTTTCATCATAGTTCTTTCACACCATTACAGGAACTGGTGAGAACTGGTAGAAGCTAGGTTCTTTGCCCCTGTCCTGTCTCTCCCTTCATTCTCAGTCTTGCTTCACAGGGGAGTAATCTGTGCTTCCCACTGCTGCCTCTCTGTGCAGAAGGGGAACAACTGGAGTTCACCTTCCCCACAGGGGAGACTTTGGCTGATGTGCACAGTGCAGCCTAGGAAGGAGACACACACCAAAGGGGCTGATGGAGGCCCAGGAGATGCAGAGTTTGAGACCACCTGACTCTGGCACAGAAACTTCTGATTAGAGTAAGTGAGAGAGAGGAATAAAAAGCCCAGCCTGGACCAGACCCATTGATCAGTGAACAGTCATGGGACCAGCTGCTCTCCCAGGCATATTATGAAACTGCTTTTTGCCCACTTCAGACTGAGAAGAGAAAACAGAGCATGTGATTGTGACTTTAGAGCAAATTTCCTTGTGTGATGGTAGAACAGGGCCTAATAAAACCTATTCTCTGCTGGGTCTCAGAGCTGCTACCAACTCACAGCATTTCATATGCAACATCCTGTTGTCTTCACCCCGAGTTGATGCTGTCCATAAGGTTTAGATCTCATGAGTGGCAACAATGGGATCCTGCTCTTGTTGTGCATACATAAATCATGTGCATTTCCAGAGTTAGACCCATGCTTCTGACCGTAAATAGGTAACTGTAAAACAGGCAATCTCTTATATCTTTTGCTCAACACCGTGTTCTCTGCAAATTTTTCCCCCTCATCCTCTTTGAAATCTTTTTTCACAGGAACAAAAAAATGCTAAGATGTGGGAGATAAAAATCTCACTGGCTTTACAGGTTTCAATTAAACACGTATATTAGTGTTATCCTCATGTGCTTATTTATAAACACTATTTATTCTTATTTCTGCAAGTTGTTCATGCAGCTGCTATGAAAGTGCTTCCTTTGACTGCATATTTTATTATCAGCATATTTCTTTAGCTACTTTCTATTTGTCCTACCTTAGAAATAAAATATTTCATTGAAATGTCCATCTGATAAAATATTCCCCTTTAGACATATATTTACTCAAAGAGCATTTGAAAAGTAAATTTGTGTAGTATTTAAGGCAGAAAGTGATGCCAGCAGCAATAAATTAGCAGCAGGCTAACCTGCAGGTTTGTAGGCATTCTCTTCCTGCAATCATATACAGTATGTCACTGTTAGCAGCAATACACATACTCCTATAGATCCCAATTCATGGAAGACTTATGCACATGATTTGGGCAATGTCAAGTGCTCCAGTTATCCAAACTGGAAGGGGCTTTAAATACATATCTGAAATGCAGACAAAGCTTCCCTGGGAAGTCTGGGGGTTCATAAGGCCTTATCCTTTAGGAGTTCCCAAACTGAAAGAGCAAAAGAGCTTCAGTTAAATAAAGAGCTGTGTGTTCATTACATGTGAGCATACTGTTCATTGCAAGTTTAAGCATGGTTTTTACGTCAGGAGAGACTGTATTTTGCAGGATTCAAGCATAATCCAAACCCCTGAGCAGAATTTTCCCTCAACTTGTGGAGTTTCGGCCACGGGCTGAGTGCAGTTGGGTGACAGTGCCCACATTTCAGCTGATGGAGAGTTATCCTTTCCAACTGTATTACCAAGCCTGAAGCCTGGTTTGTCCCCCACTCACTGCCCAAGTATCGAAAAGCCAACAGACAACTGTAGCTGAAGCAGAGGAGTCACAAAAAGTTCATTTTACACAGATTTGCAGTGTGCAAATTTCTGGTCTAGTCCATCCATCCCCTCTCAAACATCTCTCCGTCGCCTCAGCTGTGTGTCCACCTGGTAAAAACTGGTGTAGCTGCTTGGTTTAAGAGGTGCTGTTTCTGCTCCCTGGAAGGCTATAATGAGTCTTCAGTGTGATTGAACTGGAAGGATGCTTTTCTTTGTGTACAGAAATCCATTTTCCAGGTGATATTCCCCTCCTCCCCCACCAAAACCTGTGATCTGAATTAGGTTTTCTGGGGTGTGCCTCTCAGAGAAGCCCAGTGCCACCTGTTATCTCTCTAAGCTCTGTACCTCCTGCCTGAGTGTGAGTCTGTCTACATTTGGGAGCAGTTGCCTTTCATGGACACTTCATCTGAGGTCCCATGGATCTCATCTCCTTTGCTTCTTGCTGTGGTCAACCAGTGGTATTCTCTCTATATATATAAAATTGAAGTGATGTTACTCCTTAGCAAGAGTTAAAGGACTGAGGGACAGGGAATTTAAATGTTCTATTTGTGTGGTATGACTCAGTGTGGACATGGTACCTTAGGTCCACATTAGCTCATAGATCCTGCTTTCCCAAATCACTTCTCTTTTCTCCATAGTAACCTCAATTTATGATTTTAAAGCTAAATGATCCTGGAATTCCTTATGTTATCTCTGGATTTTTTTCATTACACCAATTATCCCAACTCTTCTCTCATACAATCTCAATGAATGAGCTGGTGGGCTAGGTCTGTGTGACGGTGGAGCTGCTTTCCTGGGGGTATGTCCTGTTCACCTGCTTGTGACCCCGTTAAATGTGTAATCCTCTGTTTCTGACAAATTAATCTCTTTCATTCACAAGCACTAGCTGTGACATTACAAGCAGAGGATTATGCTTGCATGCAGTGAAGGGGCAGCAAAAGAACATGCACTTTAAACGTTCCTTGAAGTTCCTGTTTCTTGTGTATCTTAGTAATAAAGATCTATGGAAGGGTGAAAAGTGAGAATTTCTATGATTAATTTAAGCTAGTGCTTACAAGGTGCTTTTTAAAGGCACCACAAAGTCTTCTTTTTGACATGCAAAATCAGTAAGTAAATGAATATTTCTTCTCTGAAAATCTGGTTAAGAATGTCTCACTGAAACAGATTTTGAACTTTGAAGGAACTTTGAGACAAAAAGTGTGGGTTTGAGGCTAGAATGAGAAAATGGATGTAGAATTTACTGGTTTTTTTCAGTGTCTGTCAGTGTTCAGTCAGACTGATCTGGACACCCTGTCTGCTGGCAGGGTACCTTCTTCCCTGTCACTGGGCTCAGGTGGCACATAACCTGGTATGACTGGGGACATTGGCCAGATTCAGAGCACTTCCTCACATTTTTGTCTCCTTTTCATCACTTTGCCTCCTAATTGTACCTGTCATCCTGCATGTAGCATTAAGCTTGGCTCGAATGTGGCTCCCTGCAGGGTTAAGGCCATGGATTGTGACACAGGGGCAGGTCAAGAGCCTCAGATGTCTGCTCCAGTTTGCACCATTCTCCAGCCAGTGTTTCTTCTCCTCCTCCTCTCCCCTCTCCTGTGCTTTTTTAACACAGGAAGATTAGCAGGATTTGTGGCAAGATGCTTGCTGCTCCTGTTCCTATTTCTGTAGTTCTCAGGAACTTCACAAAAGCAGTTTTGTCTTGCAGCCACCGGCAGCAGTTCACAGAGGGTGGAAGCAGGAGTTCCCTAGAGTGAACCTACTGTCTCAGAAAGACGTTTTATAGCAGTGGAGTGTTCAGGCCACAGATATCTTTAGCTATTTTGTTTATGTGTATTGGTGCACTGTTTGTGCCCTTGATACTGTAGTACCCAGAGTTCAGACTGTAATGTGTTGCAGCATGATGCAACTATTAGTAATTTTTCATCTTTGGCCTTTTCTTTCTAGCTGTTTTATTAAAACCCAGCTGAATCATCCCAGCCTAAAAAATAAAAAAAAACCGCATTGATTTATTACACATCCAATAATTTACATTGGGGGGAACAAAAAAAAAAAAAAAGGAAAGGAAATAAAAAGAGGATTTTACTTCATTTTCTAGTAAAACAACCCTATCTTATTTTCCCCCTATTACCATGCTAATTGGCATTTGTCTTTCGTGTGGTGGGATGAAATAAAGACCAAATATTAAATAGGCACAGGCAGCATCTAATTGGTAAAATCATTTGTCCTTGGATATGGCTGGA
>NW_008657589.1:78117-85016 GCF_000695815.1 Acanthisitta chloris | reverse complement strand
CCTGCTGGTGATCCCAATGATGCAGAACACAGAACAGTGCCTATAATGACCGATAAAGGCAGCAAGTACAGTGAAAAAATAATTTTAGTGCAACTGCCCATTTGTAATCATCAAAAATTTTCTACAACATCCAGTATTTGGGATGGCATATTCCTGCAAAACTGAAAAAAATCCTGCACTATACTTTAAGATGCATTTTAATTAACACCTGCTTTTGTAATAAAACCTTTTGTATTCAAGCAGCGAAAGAAAGAAAAAGAACCACAGATTGTAAATATTTTTACAATGCCATGGTGCATTAATATATACAGTTTTTTTCTAATAGAGATTTTGATTATTAAAAATACAAATTGTTTGATTAATTATAAATTATAATTTGATTTATAAGATGGTGTTACATATTAAATAATGCCAGATGGTGCCATGAGGGCATTAGCTCCCTGTAATAGATTCTGGATGACAAGGGAATTAAAAGGGGACAGAGTCCGGGAACCAAATTAAACAAGCAGCGAAAACTCTGCCAGAATAAAAATAGTTTCCAAAGCATTTTAATCTCTCTCGCTCTTCCCCTTCCCTCTTTTTCTGAAGGATAAATATTAAAAACCTACCCCCAAACCTCCTTATTTTTTCTTATGCTTTCAACATTTATGGTTACGGCAGGACTCCGAAGACAATAAAGCATGGATTAAATTTTCAATAACTCCATGTGCCTTGTGAGCTTCCTTCAATGTGTTTGCATTGGTTAGTAAAATATCTATTGCTATGTATCACCATTTGAAAAATGCTTCTGGATTTAGAGCAGCAAGGTTTCTTACTTGTACTACTTCTAGGTAAGACAGATCCCTGTCCCTACTTCAGAACTGAGGTACATCATTGCCTTAAAGTGCAATTCCTCTTCCTATGCAGATTTTAAAGTGATATATTGGTTTTATTTATAAATAGGAGTTACAAGCACCAAAATATATGCTTATACACATTATCCTCCTAGTACTGCTAAAGTGAATGAGAAATCTACTTTTTCCAAAGGCATGAGGTGAGGGGAAAGAATAGAACATGCAAATACATAGGTTAAAATTTCAGTTACATAGACATTGCTAGAACTATGTTGTAGGGGTGTTTAAAACAATTTTAAATATTGATTTTTTAATAGAAGTTGCCTCTATTAAAGTCATGTGAGCAAGGGGATTCTATTTCAGTCCTTGCATGAATATCTCTCTTCTCCTGGCCCTTAGTTTTGACTTCATGTCTGTTCACTGTAACGAAACATCTACCACTTCCTATGCTTTTCTTTGCCATGGAGTTCCACTATGTCATGCCTCCTAAAGGGATATCCTAGAGTCAGACAAAACATACATCTTATAATGGCAAGCTTTTTGTTGAATGGTATTCATTAGGAGGTTGCTTGTTCTTTCTCCACTGATTTATTACCATCAGCAACATGTGCTGATGCAGTAATATCCTCCAGAGCATCCTGTTTGCAGCTGACCCAACAGGTATATTCTCATATGTTTCTAGTTTTGAATTTGGTGTCTGTATTTGATACTTCTTGAATATCTGCAGAGACTTTGCTTTTCCATCTTGCAATACCTGGATATTTCTGTACCAGGGGAATGCAGGGAGGGTGTATGAGACTGAAAGTTCTGTAAAATAATCCTTGTTATGATCTGCAGTAAGAATCAATGGAGCCTGAGAAGGTCTTTAAACACAGCAAGTGCCTCTTTTCTCTGGGAGCTGTGCTGCTTTTTATTTGCATCTCTTTTTTATTTTTTTTGAAGGGGACAGTGAAATAGTAAGGCTATCTTTCTTGAACTCAAACTCATGTATTTTATTTTGAAGTGTCTGATTCAAGAGCACCAATTTTTTTTCTTGCACTCTTGATGTTCTTGTTTTGATATATCATCTTTCTATTGAACAATGACTGATGACTTCAGGCTCTGCCTAACATGCAATGTTTATAAATGGATCAGAAAAGCAACGTTGCATGTATTTGCAAGAGAAGATAAAGTAATGAGGTTGAACCAATTTTATCTCTGAAATTCTCTGTTTAAAGTGCACTGGTCTTCAGTGTAAGATGATGTAAAAATTGTTGAGTCTGGACTTCTTGCCTTAAATTTTGTATTTCCACTGTAGGTGAGTCAATATTTCCAAATTTGTTTTGGTACTGAAAAAATTGAAAAGTTATATTGTCATACAATTTATGAAGAAAGGGTGGAAATTTTGTTTTTGTTTGTTTTATTTAATTTTTAAATACCTGAGAAACCTGTCTCTTCCTGGTAAGATTCAAACATTTTATTTCAATGTGTTGTTTGACATTTATATTATAGTATAGTTTTAATTTAATAAAACATCCATTTAAAGATGAAATTAAGAATTTTAGTCACTGAAAAATTGCAGTAATTCTAGTACAAATACAGAAAAAGATTACCTCTATTTCTTGCAATATTATACTATTTCTGAAGTATTTACTGATTAAAAGCACTTTTTTAATATATTTTGAAGAAACTTATGTTTGTAAGTTGTTAAGTGCTGGTTTTCGTTTAATATTCAGAATTCATAGAACTCATGTATTTCTGCTCAGGCCCTGTGTGCTGCAGACACTAGCAAGAATTGTCTGAATCTCTTGAATTTCACGCAAAATAGTTTTTAGCGACTTAAAAAAAAATAAAATTTGATTTTACAAATTATTTCCGATTCTGCTAAGCTTCAAGAAAAGACAGCTAATTTCAAATTTGTCACAGCTGGATGGTGTTTTGTCAACCTCTCCAACCTCAAATTGTGTTCTGGTCACATCTGATAAGAATGTTATAAGATCCTAGACTGGAGACAGAAGTTGCTCTCACAAGACCTCAGAAGCATGCATGTATGTACCTGTATATATGCCTTAATACATATAACTCAGGCAATCAGTACTTTAAAACAATCCTTTAACCAAAAAAACCCAGCTATGTTTCAACAGCAAAAAATGATGGTGTCTATCTTGCAACTGGGAGTTGAACCTAGTTTCCTTCCCTCTTGGAGTCTCATCTCTGTGATTTACTTGTGAGCTACTCTTTCCTTCTTCAGCTTTCTGCCTCTAATTTCATGAGGTGTAAGGTCTCTCTAGCTTATTTTCAAACATCTGCATATTTAAAGGACTCTGACTGAGCTAAAAATAATAAAATCATATAAGCAGGAAAATAAAACCAATATTGGTGACCCATCATTTGATATTCTGATCCTGACCTATATTACCAGAAAAATGTTCCTGCTTGATTGAAGCTGGACTGCTCGAGACCAGTAGGAAATAGGTTAACATCTGCCATGCAGTTCAAATGGAGTTGAGTCTTTGATTTGTCTCCTCCTGGGTGCATGGTTATATCTCTGCAGAACAGGGAGCCTGTAGAGTATAGGCTGACATAGGTCAGCAAGTTAAAATGGACTGGAAGAGACCTCTGCCTGGTATCATGCTCGTGTGTTCCAGTTGCTCTTCAAAGGCTATTACAGTGTTAGGGGGTAAGTATAGGGAAATAAAAAGGATATGGAGTATGAGAAGGATTCAGTGCAAAAGGAGACTGAAAGCACTGCAGAAGTAAAGAGAAAAACTGAGGGACAGTGATAGATTTCCAAATGAAGGTTATCCAGTGGCTCATGTTTCCATTTTCTGGTATTACCTAATCAAGGAATAATTAAACTCTCCAGAAGCATATTAAAACAGACTCAAGGAAATGTGTGTCTTCTGTTTTGTTTTATTATATTAAGTATTGTATGACAAACTTAAGAAATGCTATTCTGGAGAGAGGGAGGGAAGGAAGGAAGGAAGGAAGCTTTTATCTAAATAATTTGAACCAGTTACACTGTAGACACATCTCTCTTAAAATGTTCGACTTCTTAGTTTTCAGGACTAATCTTTTAGTCAGCTCAGGTTAAGAAGATTGTTTTCTTTACACCATAGAGGTACCTTTTACAAAAGTGTCTGTGAAGTGCTCCAGTCTGGCTTCCCATTGAGGAAGGCTACTGATCCCATCTGCAGCTGCTGTTCGTATATCGAAACTAATAATGTCCACAAGGAATTCTCCACCCCCCAATTACTTTCAAGACCTATTCCTGAAAGTGTTCTTTAGGAAAGGCCAATTTAAAAGAATTTTCTCCAGCCAAAAGAAAAAAAACCCAACAAACAAACCCAAACAAAACAAGCAAGCAAGTAAACAAACAAAACAAACACAACCAAAATCCAAGAACACACAAATAAAGGGAAAAGCTGTTGAAATTAATTTGACTTTTTATATTCAGCAGTTCACAGTATTAAACAGTCACACTGAAAACAGGCCAGCATTGTTACTCTTACACTG
The DNA here is from genome assembly GCF_000695815.1 of Acanthisitta chloris. Lineage (NCBI taxonomy): Eukaryota > Metazoa > Chordata > Aves > Passeriformes > Acanthisittidae > Acanthisitta > Acanthisitta chloris. Next base: position 80,688 of record NW_008657589.1, on the reverse strand, counting down.
ATATTTTTTGGTCATGAGTATTTTTGACACCATCAGTCATCACATGTATGAAACTAGGAGCATGTTTTGTATTGTCAGTTATTTAAGCAAAAAGAAAATCTATTGGTGTATACTTCCATGGGAATGCATTTGAGAGACAGGTAAGTTGCAAGCTAGTAAGAAGATGAGAGAACAGAGAATTTACTCAGATGTGAAGTTTAATTGCCTGTTTTTTCCTTACATGCATATCAACCTTCGAGGTAAAGCACTTCTGAATACATTTTCTTGGGCATAGAACTCTATTAAGAGCATTGTTCTTATACAAAGATTGATATAGACTGGGACTTAAAACCCCAAAAATTTGACAAAAGACCAAAGACTGTTGAAATAAACATGCAATTAATATAACTTGTGTTTCTAACACGCACAATACCAAGCCTAATTTTTTAACCTCCCTTGCTTTTTCTCTCTATTCATTGCACATTTAAACTCATTATTGAAAAAAAAATTAGAAAAAAATTCCTGATAGTTATTTTTATGATCAAATACCTTTTCCAATTAGTCTTGGCACCTCACTATAATCACGATGAATGTTATTAATTCAGCAGTCTACATCCTATTAAGGGTTTCATCATAGCAGTGTGTTCAGGAACTTAATGGCTTTTGCATGTTAATGCTGCAGCTTGTAGTCTTGTTTCCATTAGTGCTGTGTAATATCACAGGTTTGCACTTATACATGTATATACAAACATAGAAACATATGATTGCACACAAATCTGGATCAGGTGAATGCAAGGCTATGAAACAGTATTTGGAATGCACTTAAGCAATTCCTTTAACATTATTGCACATTCAAAATGTTCTCTACATAACAAAAGACATAATGGCATTATAAATCATAGGATATCTGTACAAGAACATACAAGAGAAGACAACAGTTGTAGTAGTTGCCAGGCATGGTGCACAGGCACTGGTGATCTTTGAGGTCATGTTAAAAGTACCCCTTACACAGACAATACTAGTGTGAAGGCATATTAAATAAGAGAGTGATTCTAAACCAGGGACAAGGTGCTTTGTGAGAAGAATTGAAGGCTGACAATGATTTGTGGGACAAAAATTTTGGTAACTACTGCGTTATAACAATCAGTCTGCCTTGCTTCCTGTTGACAGCAAAATAATTAAGAAAATGTTTGAACTATCCAAACTTCAGAGGAGTTTGAATTTTTGGCATAAACGGCATATTTTTCTTCTTATTATATCAGTTTCTGTGCTCTGAATTTCTAAAGGTGCAAAGATAGGGAAGGACCTTTCTTAAGCCTTTGCAGAGGCAGATCCAGCCATAACACTCCCTTTTGTGCTCTTTTTTATTAAGAAAAAAAAGAAAAAAGGCAGTATGCCCTGATAATGTTAGTACTGTGAGTCCCCTAGTCTTGGACTTGGAGAGAATGGTCCACTTGCTTCAAACCTGAGTTCTTCCCCTGTCTTGCAAAAAGAACACTAGGCAAGGTCTATTTATGTATTATGCCCTCATCAGAAAGCACATTTAGAGCTGAGCACTGAAATAGTCCTTGTATCACTAATTAAAATTCAGCAGTTAGGTTGCTTAATTACTCCCTCCACTGAAAATTCTTACTTTACTTTTCACATTTATTCTGGTAATAATGTGTTGAAGAGCTCATCAGCCTCTGAAAGAAGGCAACAATTTTTCTCATGTACATAATCATTAAACTGACAAATAGGCACAGCACTATACAGTTATCAGTATTAGCACTGCAGACCCTTCACTATTAAAACTCTTTGCAGCAGAGGATTAAGTGCATAAAGGGGAGGGGGGGAATGGTGGGAAACAACTGAGTTTGAGATCCTTCCCTATTCTGTCCTAGCAGCCACCTCAAATACATTCATAACGAAATTCCTTCTTCCTGTATAAAAGCAAGATAAGTGAGTGCATTTGATTCTGTAAAAAATTAATGACCTTATTTACTTTTTCTTTGTGACTTAGACTAAAATGTTTTTAATTTTTTTTAATTCATGTTCATGAGATCTTAAAGCTGATAGACGAGTATAACTGTCTGATGCAAACTGCTTTCAAAACCCATCACCATCTCTGCCAGTGAAATAAGTGCAGCAGAGGGGAGAATTCCCAAATTACCTTGTTGAATCTTGTCTTGGGTAAAATAACTGGTTTGCAGCTTCTCAAATGACTTCTCTGACGTCAGAGAATCAGAGTGCAGAGGTCAGCTGTGTCTCCCCATGTCTGGGGTGAGCACAGATGGGATCCCCCTTCACTGGGTTGAGGTCTAACCACTGCCACTGCCACCTCTAACCCATGTCCCCAAGTGCCACATAAATTCTCAGGTTCTCACAACATTGCAAGTTTTGGATGGCCTGAGATCTTTGCAGTTTAGTCTCAAAGCACTGACTAAGTTAGGAAAATTCTCTACAGTGACAGGTTGAGTGTCTCTTTCTTTGACTTCCACTTGTGCACTGGATGAGTGAAAAGGTGTGCAACATTGTCCTGGGTTGCATTGTGGGGGTAGCCAATGGTATGTATTCTATTGTCTTCTCCCCAAGCTGTTACAGCAGGTGGGA
>NW_008657589.1:49277-77721 GCF_000695815.1 Acanthisitta chloris | reverse complement strand
CTGTTGCATTTATTGTTTTGTTTTTCCTATTAACTTGTATTTCTGACTTGGAGTCTCTCACTGGTTTGCTTTCAAACCAGCACATAAACCAAGTGAAAACTGTCTTCCCCACAATATACACTGGCACAGCAAGCACAGGAATCGTTCGATAAATGTCACAGTATAGTTGGCTATGTTAGAAATGCCTCTATTCCAAAATTATATATAGCATCTCTCCCCCCCAAACATGACTGGGATTAAAGAGCTTTCAGAGGTTCCAAACTCTAATTTGTTGTGCTGGGTAACCAAGGATCTCAAGAATTATTATAGTCAGTGGGATTTGCTGGGGTGTAATCATCTTGCTAAGAGAATTTTTCTCTTTTTATGTCTCTCACTAAGCACTACTCAGAATATAATAAGGCCTTGTGTATTCTTGGTCATTATCTTGAAGAAAAAAAGAGTAAGGGGAAAAAAAAAGAACAAACAAAACCACCTCCCCTCCCAAACATACATAAAACAAGAGCTAAAATAACCCTGTGCTGAAAGCTAGTCTACTTGCAGTGACAAAGTACAGCTGATTTATAAGGATGTGATTATCTTTCATACTTTCCACCTACAGGTGTCAATGATGGCATGCAAAGCTTTTTCTGACAGGAAGGAATCCACCCTCTGAAAGTACATTGAGATATTTAATTTGGAAGGATAGTGGTGTAATCAGTTACCTCTCAAAAGGAAATAAATGGAAGTGACATTGTACCTGCACTCTGACATCTTTCTAACAAAAAAAAAAAATATTTATGGCTGTATTTCCAGAATTACACCATTCATAAAAGCTCCATTTGGGAAATCATTTGCTGAAAGGATTCTGAAAATTCAAGGTGTAAAGGGACAAGAAAATCACAGCTCATATGTGAAAAAAATGTACCTGGGTATACCCACTTGTTGTTTTGGTTTTGTTTTTGTTTGGTTGGCTGGCTGGTTTGGGGTTTTTTCTTGTTGGTTTTCTTTTTGGTAACAGTGGAATGCTGCTACCTTTTCTGTGTCATTTTTGGACCAAGAAGTATGTCACTACAAAATATTTAGCTATTGAGTTAGCTTTGAGAAAAGCCCAGTGATTGAAGAGGGGGAAGAAATTATCAGCTCAGCTGGTGAAATTGTAAGTATCCTAATCAGCAGTCCCTGAAGCTAGAGATGTGATGCATCCTCTCTTGTGTCAACTTTTTTCCTTCAGTATTGAACATATCATCAGAACTCATGAAGAGAAGATGAGAGAAATTTCCTCAGTAGAATATAGTTCGCATCACAATTCCAAGAAAGAAAGGTATAGCCCAGAGTACTCCACATGCTGATTAGGAAAATATTCTGCTTGATCGGTAAGGGGTTACTGAAAAATTAATGCCTGCAGAAGATCTGAGAGCTTCAGTGTAATAAACAGCTGCAGCAGTAATATGCAAAGACCTCTTCTAAGTTAACTAAGTATTAAGACTCCTACTCTTGCAAGCAGAATCTATAGAATCTGAGCTATATACTTGTCCACATTTTAGAGCGCAGGAGAAGTATTCTTAAAAGCAACTGTTTGATGTGTTTGGATTTCTTTCTTAAGAACATGTGAGACAAAATGCTCTGTATCTATTTAGAATGGGAAGTAATGAGCTTCTCAACTGATGAAGCTTGAACAGTGAGTTTGTGCTATCCAAGCAGAGCTGATGAGCACAAACAAGCTCTATCTTAGTGCAAATCTCAAACTTCCAAACATGCCAAGCAAGAGGCAGCAATAATAAAGGCAGATTTTCATGGGTTTGGCTCTGGTGTACAACTTTTCCAGTCCCTAGTAAGTCTTGAGCTCTAATTAAATATTTTTGAGCACATGAGCTGTTTGCAACATCTATTTTACTCTCCTGCTGTCAATTAATAATGTTTGAATTCACAATGCAGTTTTGAGGGATTGGGATTTTTAGTGGTTTTGTATGGAGTTTTTTTTTGGGGGTTTCATGCTTGAGGTTGGTTTGGTGGGGGAGGTGGTTGTTGTGGGGTTTTTTTTGGTTGGTTGGTTGAGTTTTTTTCCTTGTGAGATGGTTACTGTTTATTGGCATGTCGGAACTTAATATCATCCAACTTAATATTCTGCTGTCAAACCTGATTAATAGTTGCCAAAGACCTAAAAAAATTGTGAGAAACACATGTACAGACAATATTGGTAATATTTCCTGAGGAAACAGGGCTGAACAGGTTCTTGTCCCTGGATCCCGTGACCACCAGGTGCCCAAGAGAACTTTAACTGTTAGAGCAGCATGTCAGAACAGAGTCTAAAGGATGGAGTTGGGGTCAAATCATCAGCCTGTTAAATTAATTGTCTTCTTTTATATCCTTTCAAAAAAAGAAAATAGTGTTGTTAGGATGTGGAATGGAGATATTCAAAACTATTCACAATAGTTACTTTGGAGTTCAAAACAGAAAATACACCACAAATATTATTGCAAGTGTTCACATTCCTTCTCCAGATCCTTCCATATCACATTCTTTTCCTGTAAAAGGAAAAAAACCAACCCACTCCTCTACAGTATTTTTGTGTGTGTCTGTGTGTGTTATAACTTGATTTCTCTTGTGATTGGAGTGTATTGACTTAAAGTTTATACAGATTCCCAGGCACCAAATGTTTTACTGGGTCACCAGCTGTATCTGCAGTTTTATAAGTTGTCTTGTTGCCAGGCTGTTCCCAGTAGACATAACACTGTCAGGTGTGAGGTTATAAGGATGAAACAGAGAAAAGAAGCAAATAGCAGAGGAGTAAAGAAAGGGAGAAGGCATAGGGGAATAGGGCAGGTGGTTAAGTGGAAGATGCTGGGTTTTGTGGAAAGCATTTGTACAATGCTCTGCATAGTGAGGTTTCCCTGAACCCCAACAATACAGGGCTATGGATTCAGCTGAAGGGTCACCCTCCTGTAACACTGAATATTCCTATTGTAGTTCATTCCTTCTGTATGTTTATATGGTGGATAACTTATCTCTGTATATTATCACCATGTAACATTATTTCTTGAGCTGAATCTCTTTAAATTTTCTTCTGCTCTTCTTCACAGGATCTTTGTTATTTCTGTCTTGAGTGGTGTTTGCAGCTTCTCCTAAATTTAAATTATCTGTGAATTTAAATAACATGAAGTTTGTTCCTTCTGGAATGTTAATTATTACATTAAACAATCCAGCTAGATCCTTTCCATTTCTGCATTACATTATACTAAAGCACAGTGGTAATTAGTTAATGAACTCTTCTAATGAACCTTTCATTCTTAGACCAGATCTGAAAATTAACATCAGTACAGAGCACTGCACATTAGCTTGGCTCAGTCTCTGCTTAGTTAGAGAGGGCAAAATGCAAACACCAAATCACTGAAGTCTGCTGAATCCATGTGAAGGGTTTGCTTAAAGAAAATAACCTCCCTGATACAGTCAGAGACCTTGTGCTATCTTACCAAAGATAAAAGAAGAAGGTATCACTTTGTATTTTCTTTAGTGGGAATTTCAGCAGGTTTAGTCACAAATTAGACTCCTACGAAGTAGGGAGGATGATTGGCAAGACTTTATTCTATTTGTTTTCTCATTTTTCCTTTGAAATGCCTTTTGATTTCACCAATATAAGGAACAGGCAGACACATCAAATTAAAGGTTTGGAATGGGAGGATCAAACAAATCTTACCAGGTTGCAGGAGAAAAGAGAAATCATTTGAAAAGTCAAGATGTTCATGTCATCTTGTCTCCTGTTCACCCTTGAAACAATGGTAAAGGGTTTGCTAAAGGTTCTGGAAGAATATGGATGTCTGCACTAGCAAACAAACTCAGGCTTTTAAGAGCTTTAACCTCACAGGAGTCTTATGTCATTGAGAAACTGAGACACAGAGATGAAGTGATTTGGCTGGTTCTCTGCATCCCTTTTTTTGCATGAACTAATAATCCCATACATAGTTGTGGAGATCAAATCTATCCCATTTTCTTCATAAAAGAGGAAATAAACTGATTTTTTTCTGAACGAAGTGTCATTGTTTATAGGTGTGTGACAACTTTGCTTCTTCTGGCTTGTGCTGAAAGGAAATACATTCCAAGATTTCATACTTAATTCTTGAAAAAGGTTATACTGTTGATCTCTTTAGAAGCACGTGATGTTACCCATTTTTAAAGTAAAACCTGAGATTGCTCTTTCACTTCCATCTATAAAAAGAATATATTTTCACTCAGTCTTTTATGTTGCATTTAAATGTAACTATTAGAAAAGTGTAATGTGTGGACGGACAATGCTACAGTTTTTCTAGAATAAATTTTGATGTTCTGTCTGCAACTTCAAAGCATTCACTTCTTAAATTATTTGTGAAGAAAAAAATGTATGGTAACAGCCTGTAATCTATTTGCATAACTCCCTCATGGTCTGTTGTAGTGATGCACAGAATGTGTTGTGTGTGAAAAATTGCTTTGTCATCCTGGCAAGGAGACCTGAAATGGACTGGATCTGTGTGAGAAGGGTAATTCATTCTGTGGTCTGTGCAAGAGTAGTCTCTATTTCTCCAAAATTATTTTCAAAAATCCTGGGGGAATGCTGACAATGACTTGTAAAAATTATATTATATATAAAGCTTGCTTTCCAGTTAGATTTTATGAAATAAGTGAGAACAATTTGGCAAAATTACCCAGACACTTTGCTGTCCCTTTCCAGATGAAATGTGGATGGTTTTGTTTTTAACAAAAATTCCATCATATCCTGTCAAATTTCTCTTTAAAAATCAACAAAAAAGAGCAAATTACATTACTAGTCATGGTGAATGACACTGGAATGACTCAGTTTTCTCTATATTTAAGTCCCAGGCACATCCTGACTCTGCTTTCTAGCTTGGTATTTTCTCCAGTGCCTTCTGGTGAGCACCCAATTGACTATGTACTGAGACTCTCGTGGTAGTAAATAACTAAAGCCTTATGGATATGCCAGAAGCACTTTCCCTTCAGTGTCATGTCTTTCCTTTTCCTTATGTTTTTTCCTTCTTTTTTTTTTTCAAATTTTTTATACCAGCTGAGATAACTCTGACTAACAAAAAACGAACCTGTTTATTGTCAAAAGATGTCCATGTAGAATAGTTTACCTGAATTAAGATCGATTATGTTAAAAGGTCTATTGCTCACTAGGGGATCTCAGAGTCCCAAAGTACAATGAAATTTGTTGATTGAACATCAGAAGAGTTTCCCCTCAATGCACCTTTTTTTCCATTATTTTCTTTTTTGTGCCTGCTTAATTGCTTCCTCTGTGTTTCTGCTCTGTGGGAGAGTTAGAGAGTGATTCTGAAACAGGAGGGTGTCATATTTATTTTGTAGGCATTAAGAGTTCTAATTACTCCCTAACGATTCTCATTCACAAAGCATTTTATTTATGATGCTTTTTCTTAAATGATTAAACGTGTATTGGTTAAATGTTTGCTAAATGTAAGGGCATCACATTCTTGATGCTGCTTCCCAGTAGGAAAATAAGAATAAGGAAACAGTACATAGCTGTTACAGGAAAGTCTTTCCCAATAGACAGAGGCTATTTATCAGAAAGGCACAGGCTGTCCTGTTTTTAAAAATATATATCTAATTATACCACATATTTTTTAATATGTGGTTCCATCTAAGTGGTTTTGTTGTTGTTGTTTATCATTTTTTCCTGTTTCATATCTATTCAGTCTGTTCTTCATCACATAAATAAAACCCTTTGAGGTTTGACTTTGTAAAAATATGTCTCAGGTAGCTCATTAGAGTCACTGCTTTGTTTCCAAATTGGCAACAACATTTCTTTTAAAAGTTCTCACCTTCAGCATGCTGGAGATCAAATGAAGTGTGTGCAAAGAAAACCAAACTGAAGGACATAGAGTGGAAGTTAACCAGGGAAAAGTCCTGAGTGTCTAGCCTAGGGATGTAGGTCTCATAAAAGTTGCCTCTGCATTTTTAATTTGTTTTGTACCTGTCCTTGCCTACTGCTTTTTCACTCTTCTTCCCTCATTTCACATTGACTCTTGGGATTCCCTTCTAATTTGTTCTTCTCTTAATTCACATTATTTCCCTTATCTCTTAACAGCTCTGCTTTCTCACTAGTTCCCCCTTCTCCTTTTCACACACAGGCTATATGTTGAGATTACTGGTCTTGTCCTGTTTCACAGCATTTTCAGCTAATTATTTCCTATTTGCAAGCCATCATCAGTGGGAGGGATGACACTGACATCTGATGCAAAATTCTGCACCTGCACATCAGGTTCTATTCAAAGTACAGCTGCCAAAAACCTTGAATGATACTAGTGTGTGTGCCAGAACAAGAGAGACACTGAAAAGCACTGGTGGAGGTGGACATTGTTAGGGGGGAAATGGGTGCTGACTACTCAGACAAGCCCTTATTCCAGTTCTCAAGTTGTCTGTCAAGTCTCTCCCACCACCCTTGGCTGGTTTATCATATTCTGAATTTTTGATAACTTGTTCTGTGCTCTGATGTGAAGTGCATGCGCATCCTAAAATTATGTTACTTTAATCTTGATGTAAATAAGGAAGATATGATGGATCCCACTGTCATCATTATATCTCTTTCATGAAACCAATAGCTTTTAAAAAAAATAAATGAACACAGAGGCAGCAATGTAAATTACTCCTCGTAGTGCATAAGCTAGGCGAGCTAAAATAACCATGATTACCATGGATATTTGATTGTTCAAACAGAACATGTCAAAACAAAAGGGTTGAAATGCTTAAGGTATATCTACATAATGAGGATGGAGTGAAGCTTTGGGTCCCACATGGACTTGGGACTTGAGGTTTTGTAGGTGCTGTATTGAGGGAAAGCAAAAAATCTTTGAACAATGCTGTCCTTAGTGTAGCATAGACATGTACTCCAAAGACCTGCAGCAACACTGATATATGTCAGTGGGGGAATAAAATGAAGTCCTGTGGGCAGGCAGTATGGCATCACTATGGCTTTGAAGGCTGAAGGCTCAGAGAACTGGCTGGCATGGGAATGGGCTTTACTCCTTGCAGCAGTGGTTGGGTAAACACCATTATTCTGAGATGTAATGCCTCAGCCCTCCAGTCATTGACGAAGTCTTGAGAGCTGAACATCACTAAGAAATACATTTTTCAGTGCTGAGTGATTGGTAGGTTTGGCAAGCCTTAAATGTGTAACTCTTCATATGTCAGGAGCAGGCTGTGTGTGGGGCTGCAGATAAAAAGACATGAGAAAACGTATGTCTTCAAAGCATTTTTATTTCCTGGGCCTACTGTACTGCATAACATGTAAATTCAGAACAGCTCCACCAAATCCAAGGGTGGATGGCATTTACTCTACTGCAGGTGAGATCAAAGTGATGCTGGAAGTTGTATGCATCTTCCTGTAACATTATGTATTATGCACACAAACTGACAACTCCTGAGCTCAGTTCCTGCTGTTAAGTGCCTTCCTCACAACCTGCAAAGGCAGATTCTTTAATTAACCTTTAAATGATAATTATTTCACTGGCAATGCACCAGCCTAGAATCAAAGTAACTCAGTTTATCCTGTGTTAGGCTTGTCTCCTAAAGATATGTTAGATTACCTGGAGTACTTTGGTGAAGTTGAAGACTGCTTCACCAACTTGTGTTTTGCTGTATCCTAGCAGATCTGTGGGCAAATAGGGTAGCTATGAGGAGCTACATGGGGCAAGGCAGATGACTTGCTTTCCTGAGAAAACTGTGGAATGGAAAAAGCAGACAGTGTACTTCAGAGTCACTGGGGAAGCAACAAGGAAATGTACTGGGAAGTCCAAAGGAAAATTGGCCAGCTGCTGTGACTTTGGAAATTACCTAAACAGACCTTACTGTGAGGAGCATTGTTATGCCAATAGGGAAGGACTTGATATGATACTTGAGAGACATACATCCACATAGCATTAAATGAGTGATACCTATGAACTGAGCATGGAGCTGTTCAGTTGCATATGTGGCTGTTTGACATGCCTGGCCTATTGGGGCTGTGGAGAGCAGTAGGCTAATGCATCTCAAAATAAGGGAGGTAAACTGATTTTCCAGGCAATTAACATGTTTAATTTCTAGACCATTGCTTCACTTCCCACTGAATTTTATGCATTGAGTCCACGATATATCCTGATAGTTCAGTACCATCACCTGAATTGAACACATGAGGAAGTGCTAAGTAAGCAAAGGGATGGAGGCAGATTTCTGCCTCCTTCAGTTCTCTCATGGTGTTGTGTCCATAAAAGCTATGGCAGAAGTGACTTCCCCAGCCTGGGATAGAGATACCACTGAGGTGAAAGCATGTGCCTAAACATATTATTCACTACAGATCCATCAATTTAGGAAAGGTGATGATGTCAGTGCAAGCAGATTCCCTTTTCCCCACAACTTACTCATTTCCTCAGTCTACAGGAAGAAACTACCATTGGATAAAGGAAGGAAAATGGTGGGTAAACCACCTTCTGCTTTCAGGACATTTTTTCAGGTCTGATTGGAAATCTTGAGAGTGATGGTCCTGCCTTTTGTTATTTTAGTCCAAACTGTCCCAAGAAGCTTGATGCTCCCACTTTCTCCACCTTTTTGATCCTGTCAGCAGCGAGTCCCTGTAGAGGTATGCTTTGCCCTTCACTAAACCCGCACTGTGGCTTTGCACACAATTCACTGGTTCCCATTTATTCCCACATGTTCATCAGTAAGTCTCTCATCTGAATGACTGGAATATATTGCTGTCTCTAGGCAAGTAAGAATAAATGGATGCGACCACATTCCTTATCTCCAGACTGCAGAAACTTTTGTCAATCCACAAGATAGACTGGGCAGAAGCTGAATGCATAACAAGATCATTTGGGGTCATGGTACAATGATTAGATTCCTACAGCCTGTGTTACTGTAGATTAGTACTCTGGCTCCCTGGAGGAAAAACAAATTTGAAATTCACTACAGCCAGATGCCAGGCAGGCCATCATAAACTGTGTGAACCAGAGAAAAACGTGTGTCCTTTTTAAGGTACTGAGATCTTATCCCAGCAAGCCCTAATCTCAGCCCTAAAGGGAAAGCTCAGTTCAGCTTGCAGTGCTGTACTCAAACGGGACATCTCTGGCTGCTTGCATGGATCACAACTTTGGTTTGGTAAGCTTTAGGAAATGGTGCTTTTTCTTGAAAGAGAGGTCAGAAATGCACAAAAGCTCTAACTCAGTGACAGATTTCTAAAGCTTTGTGGTACAACCCAGACAAAACTGACAAGAGATTGTCTTTGTGTCATGAAATCAGTTATGTTATCCACTAACTAGACATGGGGGAGACCACAACGTACTGTCTAGAAAAAAACTGAGTGTAGGGCATGAGACAGGCCAGGGAGCTGGTTTTATTCAGCACTGGCAAAGGGAAGTGTTTTAGTTTTTGAATGTCTGGCTGTAGTTTCAGAGTGTTCTGATTACACAGTAAAACACATTATCCAGGTCAAAGCTAATGCTCATTTCTAGTCTGTGATTTGCTTCTGGAACAGGGGGTTATCAGTGTTCCTCTATCACTTGGCTTTTGCAGCATGGTAGCTGCTTTGGATATGGTTTGGTTTATCGAGAAAATGGACTTAATCCTGATTTAGAGGCAGCCCCTTAGAGTGCTTGAGAACAAGTGGTTTTGTCCAAAGTCCCGGCATCATGTAAGGAGAGAAGTTCAGATTTCCCTAGACACACTACATGCCTTCTATAGAGAAATACAGTTGGAAGCTGAATTTCTAATCAGTCAGGGAAGTATAATTAAACCTCATATTCTAATAAGAAAAAAAAATCATTCCTGCAACAGGGTTCAAACCCCAACAATTCCCTGAATCTTCCTTTTTATGTGGCAAAAGAAAGAGAAACATTTCATCCTGAGCAAAAAACCAGAAAACAACAAAAAAGGTGTTAGCAAATGTGATCTTATTCCAGCTATGTCCAACCTAAGAGAACAATTTGTGCTTCTGCCAGTAGATACTGCAATTGGATACTATTTTGTAGCAGCAGAATTGTTGTAACTGCTGTGGAGGCACAGCATGCTGCTAAAAACCTGGCAACTTTTATGAAAGCAGTTTATATTACTGTAGGCTTTCTATAAACAGTGGCAATAAAAAGCTAAACTGTTTTAGGAATAAGATGCAGATATTAGAGATGAGTTTTTTTCTGCGACAGTAATGCCTTTTGGCAAGTGTGTTGGCATTTAAAGAAAAAATTAAAATAAATTTGAAAAAGTATCTCTTTAAGATTTTCTCATTGCAGCTTTGACAGCAAGCAGAACCCCTTCCCCAAGACAGAGCAGTAGCTGCAGAAATTAAACAAAATTAGTTTTCTTACTAATCTTGCAAGACAATGGGGCCGGAGCACTGCTCCCAGGTAGCAAAGGCATCTGTATTACAGATGAATATTCAGAGGGGAAGGAGCAACTCAACTACCCTCTGCAGAGCACAGCTTTACAGATATTTATGTCGACCCATTTGAACTCATATATTAGGAGTTTTAAACTGATTTGTTTGGATTTTTTATTTTTCTGGGAGCTATCACACTCTAGGGCTTTCCTTTGGGTTCCAGTGGATTTTGCAATGAAGACCTAGGAAAACAGATCACTTATTCATGGGCTTCACTATAACAGCCCTTGTCTGAAGTTAAGGATATATACTTGAAAGCTTTAAACTACATTATCTTTGTTATTTTTCATTCTAGGAATAATTTATATTGGTTTCTAGAATTAGAGAGGTTTTCTTTCAGTCAGATACAAAACAAATCATCTCCAGCAAATCCCTGAGCTGAAAATGGCTGGAGGCTAAGGAATGTCCTTGGTCTAGGTCTGTATTCTTCATTAGGCACGACCTTTTGGTCACCACTAGAGACTGGCTACTAGACTTTGCTCTGAACTATTGAATCTGTTACTCTATTCTTGTTTTGTTGTGTAGTGGTGATGCTTTCCAGCAAACAGCTGCTGGGCAAAAAGAAAGGGGAACATAATGGGAAATATCTTGCTATTTTTAAGTTCCAAAATCCTTTCATAAAAGAACAGCTGTATACTAGAAAATCAGTCATGCAGACACTGCTACACCTGGCAAGAACTATCCCTCTATCCCAGAAGTCCTCAGTTTTCAAGGGGACATGTATAAGTCTGCTTTAAGCTTTCCTGTGTGATTTAAAATATTAATAGAATCCCACACATGCCTAGCAGCAGAGAATTTATAAAATTTGAGATATTGTAAATTTATGGGGCACTTATAGTCATTTACACTTAATCATGAGATAATGGAGAAGTGTGGGTGCTGTGTGTGAAGTGTATGGACATTTTATCAACAGAAAGCTGTTGCAAATACATTGGGCACCTGCTCCCCAGCACAGCAGTGGGGCCAGTGTTCACAGAATTGTGTCTGAGATTAGGTTGGAGTTCATTGTCTGCAGCACTAAAATTATGCCTACCCAAGCTGTGTTTGGTACCTACTATTTATCCTACCTGGAGCAAAATAACAAGAAGCTATGATATCTGTGCCTACTCTCCTGATCTTAAGTGATTATTTCTCCCACATTGTAGGAGGCTCTGAATATAAATATGGTTAAATATAGTTTTCCCCCTATTTCCCTATTGTTCCACAGAAGCTTGAATTCCCTCTGCTGCATTTGGCATTAGCTATCTTGCAGAGTTGGGTACAATGTATAACACTTTTTTTTGTGTTTAAATGAGACTTGATTTTCCCTTCTATTTGTGGACTGCTGGTGAACAGATCGACATTTTCTCAAAGTTATTCAGTATGAGAATAATTAGGGACATTGAAGCATGAAGTCTGAGGGGAAAATGAAAAAGGAAGGATGGTTTGCTGGCTGTATATAGCTTCTTTAGGGATGATGTTTACTGAGCACAGAGATTCAACATCCAAGCTGTTTGCACTGGATTCTCAAACTTCAAGGCTTTGTTTCTCCTGTTTGAATGGTAAGGAATCAGGAATCAGCATAGCAGAGCTTTTGCTTTTCCTTCAAAAATAATTGCTCTCTACATTAAATCTGAAATATTCACTTACAATTCCATTTTGAGTAAAAGTTTAAGCCCATACATGAATTTGTGAGAATTAGGTGATGTGACTTAGAAGATTTATGAATGTATCTTAAGAAACTTATTTAAATCTTTGCTTAAAAATGTGCAGAACTTATTTTCTTCTTGAGGCTAATCCCCAGTTTATTCATTAAAAGCATGTTTCTACAATTTTCAGATGCTGAGGAAACAAATCAAAAAACTAATCCAAAGTTAGTCTGCTATTAGTAGTATCAGTAATTAGATTTGCCAAGTCTGTTTGAGAAGAGCTATGGAGCAGAGAGAGGCAGTCTGTGCTGCCTCCATAACCCTCCCATCCTTTGCCAAGTGAGGTTTTATACCCAGAGCTACAGCATATTCCTATGGGATTCTGCTTTCAAAACTTACTGGGGGAGGCTGGGCAGAGTGTGTGACTGAGCCCTCAGCATGTAGGGGTGTGCTGCCTTTTGGGCAGCTTTAGGATACTGGGGCATCTGCCTGCAGTGAGCTGAGGGGAAACAGGACCTTCAGTACACCAGAATTTCTCTAAAGAAGCAGCTGGATGTCACTCAGCATACACTACATCTCTGGAATGACCTTAAATATATTTTTATAGAATCACAACATTGCTGAGGTTGGAAGGTACCTCTGGAGATCATCTAGTTCAAACCCCATGATCAAAGTAGGGGCAACTAGGTCAGATTGTCCACAGCCATGCCTAGTTGTTTTTAACCATCTCCAGGGATGGAGACTCCATAACCTCTCTTTCTAAGTTGCTGCAGCCTTTGGATACCCTCTCACTAAAAAAGTTTTTTCCTATATTTTGACGTGTTCGGATGCCAAAGTGGCCTGGAATATAAATCCTGTTATGTCCAGCTTGAGTGCTGTGGTTACCAGTCAGGTTTCACTGACATGTCCAGGTCCTTTTTCACATAAGAGTGGGATGTGCAGGCTGCTGTGTGCATGGCTGAGAGAAATGTGCCAATGACAAAAGACATCTCAAATCAGTGTTCCTGTAGCTGCAAAAATCGGAGCATATTACATTAAATTCACAGTGGTCAGATTCATGTGATTAGTAAAATGATGTGACTTCAATTTACCTGATGCTCAGCTTCTGTTGTGTCCCAGCAGGACACCTTATGGTTCCCAGTATATGCTGTTACATTTAGAAATACACTCCACCTGTCCCATGGGGCACTCTGTTTCAGGGAGAAAGGAATTATTCCCATTACTTCCCTGACTCCACCAGAAAGGCAGAAGCTGGGAAATCTCACCCAACCTCTATCCAAGGGAAGGAACATCAGCATCGTATACATAATTTCTAAAATTTGCTAGTGGCATAAACATGCATGGGCAATTCACAAGGCAGGTAGGAATCAGTTATGCTATAGGTAGGCACCCTAGGCAACAGCATGTTGATGGAGCATTTTGCAAAGAAATAGAAAAAAGCAAATAGCTTTCCTATTCATTGCAGCAGCCCAAGGATGTCAGCTGCAGGAACTGATTAATCTGAGGTAAACAGGGGTGTGAATGTAGAGCAAGTAATCCTGCGGTCAGTGCCTGAGTGCTCTCTGTTCCCGGCAGTAAATGCAAAGCAGCTCATTCGGTTTCTCAGTGCGTGCAGAGCAGGCTCACGGCCAGCTAATGTGCCATACATCCACACCCAGGCTTGCCTCCAGTACTCACAGCCTGCACATTGCATAAATAAATCACTATGCCCACCTGACAAGCTTGTTTCAGGCTAGAAAACTTCTCAATAGAAGATCCATATTTTGCTGAGGAATTGGGAAAGGTCCTAGGCCCTGTAATAGCATTAGAAATGATCTGCTGGGACAGACCAGCAGATGGTCCATCCTGCCTGGGACTGCCACTGCAGGGGTCAGGGTGACTGTGTGAGCCTGGGCACTGCCTGCAGGTGGTTCTCTTTGTGCTCCCCTGAATCTGCAGTCACTGGATTAGCAATGTGAGATGGCACATCCTTGCCTATTCCCTTCAGTGTCTGTGGGGACCTGCTGGACATGATTTATTTTATCTATTTTGAAGCTGCTGCTGTTTTCTGCTTCCAGCTTCCTGTGGCAGCAAGTTTTGTGGGTTTTTATAAATTAGGGTGTTTTGTTTTTTTAAAAATTTATACATAGTGCAGCTTTTGCCATCCCTCAAGTTCAACGCTGTAACCAATACTCACC
This sequence comes from Acanthisitta chloris, assembly GCF_000695815.1. Classification (NCBI taxonomy): domain Eukaryota; kingdom Metazoa; phylum Chordata; class Aves; order Passeriformes; family Acanthisittidae; genus Acanthisitta; species Acanthisitta chloris. Next base: position 63,529 of record NW_008657589.1, on the reverse strand, counting down.
CAAAGTAACAGCCCTCGGTACATTTACAGTGAAGGAAGGCAGTCATCAACTCCCTTGCAGTCCTCCTCTGTCTTTCTTTCATCTTTCTACAACAGAAGTAGCAACAAAACCAGAATTCACTCAACGGCAGGTTAAGGAGGGTTGCAGCATCTTGTGCTCCAAGATGGAGCTGCATGCCAGCTAAGTGGAAGTAATTAAAAGCAGCACTGTTGCTGTGCTTTGAGAGTTTTATCTTATGATGACTGGATACTTGGGAACTTGCTGATTGTCACAGCTAGAACAAAGCTAGGTGAAAAAAAATCTATGCACATTCATTATCTGAGTCAAAATCTTATAATCTCTATTCTAATTGTTATGTATGTGATTGTTAATACCTAGGATATGGCTCTCTGTGACATAAGCTTAGCATAGGACAAAATATTAACCCATGATTCTAAATCCTTGAGGAAAGGGACTATGTGTCTTTCTCCTTCTTCTACAGACAAAATATGTCTTAAGTATTCAAGGATTTCAGTGATGCAGCAGCCTGCTACAATCGACAGGAGCTTCACCTTCTAATAACATTACACCAGTCAAGTTTTGTTAGCATGAACAATCACAAAACAAGAATTTCAGTGCCATGCACATAGTGGTGGGAACAGAATTTTAAGCTAACACCCCAAGAGTCTATGGAAACAGTGCCATGCGATTCCCCAGACACTTGAAACAAGATACCTCAAATAGCTCATAATAATCCACAGGCTTAATGTTTGAAACAAAGAAATCAATGTAGAATTCTGAATAATGAATATGTTTGAGGAACTCTATCCTCCCCAGAGATAAGCAAAAATAAAAGGTGAAATTTATCAGACACACTATTGGGAATTAACTGAATTCTGTTCTGAGGGAAGTGATGTGTGCAGATATTTTCCCCCTGCAGATCTGCAGAGCCACTTTCATAGAAATAATTTAACTTGCCAATTCCATTGCTATCATAAGAACTTTGCCAGTTTGAACCAGCTAGAGTTGGTGAAATTCTGCTGCTTGCTAGTGCAAGCAATAGATCCATCCCTTTGATTGGAATTTTTACTGCAGCCACAAGCAACTTAGGTTCTTCATAACAGGAATAAAAGGATTACAACTTGCAGTTAAAACTAGATGATGATTTTTTTTTTATTCACTGAGAGAAGCAGAGGAAAATGAGAATTAGGTTTTTGTTGACATTTCCCTGATTATTTTTCATCCTTTTTCCTTACAGAAATCTTCTGAAACAAAAATTGTTCAGTGAAAGTGGGTGTCTCTACTGAGAACAAGGTTTTGTAGAAACTAAAACATTCAAAAGATTATTTGTCCTCAAACAACCTGATTCTCAAATTAGTCCACCCCCCTGAGAAAACTTAATTTTGATTTACTTCACTTTACTTCCCCTTGAGGGAAGGCAGGCTCTGAAACTCCCATGTTGACTCCTTCCACTTGGGATGTTGCTAATCTGGTTCCCATGAGGTTTGCTGGCCAGTTCTGCAGGTATCTGAAGTGTAAATTTTTTCTGAAAAGAGCAGATCTAGAGAATAAATTAGACTAGTATGGTGTACCTCATATTCTTTCTTTGCTTAGAGAAAACTTCCTTTGAAAAGGCTGAAAATAATGGGTGTTTTGTGTCAGGTAACACCAAACCCAGCATGATTCGTGTCATGAGGTTATTAGGATGTTTCTCTGAAATCTCTTGGCCTGGTAGCAAGCTTGGAAACAGGACTGGTAATCACAGAATATCTCTGTTCCATTTTTGTTCTCCACATGGCTGATACTTCTTCTTGCCCTAGAGAAATCTCACTGCCTGTGTATAAAACACATCACTGATTTCTTTGACTTCATTTATTTACATTCTGACAAATCCTTTTTAATCAGGCTATTTACTAAATTTGTTTTCTCCAGAAATAGCATGGTATTAACTTGTGACAAATGACATTTTGACTTGTGACATCTCTCACTTAAATTAGTTTCAAGTGATTCTGAGTAAATTTGTGATTACATTAAGCATGGGTTTTAAAAGAATATTTTGCCATCCAGTATTTCACATAGTAATGAGGTTGAATTCCTTCCTGTCTCACCTTTCTTTGGCAGTATGCAATGAGCTCAGTGATTTCAAGGGCTAAACTGTTAAAGTTTCGTACAGAAGAATGAGAAGAATCAAATCTCAGAGAATTAAGAAGAAAAGATGATAGAAGATGTCACAATAAATTCAGGTTCTTAAGGATCTGTTAGGAGTGGGTGGGAAGATCCCTAGTAATCTTTATATATCTGACATGTATCAGAGAGGTGTGTATCAGTGTATCACTCAAGTGAACTCTAATCCTGCTTTGAAGTCTTTATAATCTATAGGGTTTTATGTATTGAATAATGTTGTATGTATAGTAATAAACAATGTTTAAAAAGCATAAAACATCAGCAGTTTAAGGAGTAAATATTAAAAATAGAAGAAAGAAAGAAATTGGTTATGGTTAAGTAGGGAGTTTCTGAATGAAAATATTCTCTTTCAAAAGACTGAAGAGAACAAGACACCGACATGTCTCCATTTCTCATCAAATAAGCAGAAAGAGGCCACCACAAAGGCCACCACCTCTGGGTTTAGATGTTGTTTATGACCCTCATGTGGCCTCTGTCTGAGCCATGGCTCATCCTTACTGGGAGGTCCAGAGAGAAGATTTTTTTGCCCTGCTCCCAGCAGTGGATATTGGTCTCTTCACACCACATGCAGAAACTCTGGTGGAGGGGCAGACCTTGTGGCTGCTTTCCATGAACAGTGTGGACAATACCCCTGCAAGAACATTTGCAGCAAAAGGTTGAGCCTGACACTTGATGAGCAGTTTGCTGAGTGTCTTCTGGATAGACTTACTGCCCGAGTGGGGACAATGGGTTGGCAGCTTCCACCAGCTCCCCCAGGGTTAAAGGATTTTATTTGCTATCAGAAATCTGCACACCCTTCTACCACTAGCAGAAAGCTCTCAAACTGCCTGCTACATGAACAGGAGCTTTATTTAGTGCAGTCACATGGAAATAGCAGGCCTTTCCCATTCCCCAGTACTGCAGCTATTCTACTGAATAAAATCTCAGTCAAACTAAATACTACTCAAGCTATTGATATTCTGCTATGTTAGGATTCAGCTGTGGCCACTACATATATCAAGGCTTATTTGAAAAAACTGTATTAAGAAGCAGCTGTAGTGTCTACCCCAAAAAGTTGTAAAAGTTTCCAGATCCCAAGAGATCAGAGAGAAATCAGAGAAATATAAGGCTTCTTTTAATAGCAATAAAAGTCTAGTTTGATTTGTATTGATTTATTTTTATCATTTCAAAGTATTCAATTTGCACTTATGTCTGATTTTCTGTTTTTTCTCCAAAATCACAAGGAATGAAATCTACATATAAACTACTGAAAAGGCAAGAAAAAGGCAAAAGTGTCAACTGTTTTAATGTTGTTGGGTGCAAAACATCTAATATTTTGAAGAATGAGGTCTGAAAACCATAAATACTGTGCTGTTCTCTTTGTTATAATAAAAAAAAAATTGCTGATTTTAAAAAAATGTAGCATCCAGGAAAGAAATAATGAATACCAATTAACCAGTTGCATGTGGTTAGTTTTTTGTCTCTCTTAGAGGCTTTTTATTCATATATACTCTTTTTATTAAATGATTGTGTTTAGCTTGACAGAACTATAAAAATTAGTCACTTTGTCAAATAGCCACATATAAACACCAGGGAACAATTAGAGTGTAGCAAAAAAAATGTGCTTTTTGGACTATTAGGGCTTCTAATTTCAGTTATTAGAAACTCTTCTTGCAGCTGCCTGCTTTTGTTCTGACAAACCCATCTCTATCTTTCTTCTAACAGTGTAACAAAAAGGCACATAATTTTTGACTTCAAAACTCTTTCTATACATTTAATTTTGGTTTGGTTTGCTTTTGTCTTTGTTTCTAAGTCCCTGCCCTTGACAAGCAGTCAATCTTCAGTAGAAGCTTTATGATTTATAGCTTGTACAACTGGATCAAAAAAAGCTTGTGAGGTTCAGGTTGTTATATCTGTCTTCTCCAGAACTACAGGATATAAATAAACATAGAAAATTTAGGCTGCGTATGATAATAAAAAGTCACATATCTTGACTTCTGTATTTAGCTACTAAAAGGCAGGAAAGAACACTTAATATGTATGGAAATTTCAACTCTAAACTGGAAACTTTATTTATTGATCCCCTGAAAGGCTTCTTAAGACTACTGCAAGTGGGAACAAACAGAAATAATACTGAAGTCATATGCTATTTGGAAACTCATTTAAAAGGTGAGGCATTGAAAACCCTCTGTGTAGAAAGACTTTACATGCTGGAAGAATCCATAGCCTCCATTAGCTTTAAGGCTTGATCTGCTCTTCTCTCTGTTTTCCACGTGCAACAGTGGTGCTGCTGCATTCTTGGGATTTGTTTGTTACAGAAAGGCTGGATCCTGCCCTATTCCCCATGCTGGACAGCAGTGTGACTGCTGCATGGTGCTCTGTCAGTAAATAGAATGGTATTGGTGGGTGACCAGGAATAATTTTACCACTGAATGCTACATGTTTGCATGTATTTGTTTAAAGAAAAATAAATAAGCTGATAAGAAAAACTCAACATAAAAGGATAATACCTGAGATGCATCTACTGTTATTTGAGAATTATGCCCTATGGCCATAAGTACCAAATTTCTGACATATTTTTCCAAATACAGTTAGATCAAGAGAGTGAAAACTATACAGCTGTTCCTCTCACATGATCAAAGTTCAAATTAATTTCCACAGAGAAAGTTATAGAAGAGCTGATAAATAAAAATGTATAAAAAATGTTAGAAAATGTTGGCAATGAGAACAGAGAAAAAATCAGAAACTTGAGTAATATTTTTTAAAATATGTATTTTTCATAGATGAGTCCCAAGAAAAATTTCACTCTGAAAAACAAAATGGAGATTTGTTTCCAGCTTGCTTCCTGACTGCATGTTGGTTATTTTTATTTTTTTTCTGACCTCTTCTACTATAGACCTCCCTAACCTAGAAAATGTTGGCTGGTTCCAGCAAGCTGCTCTTTGGAGAGGCAATGAGGCTCATGTGCTAGTAAGAAAGTTATCACAGACAAGCAGCTAGTCAAACTTTTCATAATTGTCTGGTAAAATATGTGGACAGAATAGCTTTTTTTTTACAGAATGATTGTCCAATAAATTTTAATTTTAGTGTTTTCAGATCTCTTTATTATTAACAAAAATTATTTCTAAGAATTGACAGAAGTGGTTAAAATTATTTGTAGTCAGATGGAAAAAAGTTAATCTCCAATCAAACAATATCATAGAGGTCTGTGAGTGCAGAGGAAATGTCAGTCTTTCTTAAAGTATAGCAAAAAAATTCACCACATTCATATAAATTGGGGATTTTAAAATAAAATCTTATTTTCCACTTGTAAAAGTGTTTTCAACTTTGTGACTTTTTAAATTGAAGAGCTGTCAAGAAGAAACACCTTTAGGTAATCCATTGCATTTATGTCTCTTGAAAAGAGGTTGAATTCAGAGCATTGATTTACTTGTGGGAAGAAAAAAAAAAAAAAGCCCTTGCAGACTCTCTAAACCTTTTACTTTTTCAGCTTTCTAACTTCAAGGCTTTATTGTATAGCCGATTTACATCTGACATTTGGAGTAAATTTCAAGAGGTCTCTGAAGAACCTGAGCTCTACAAGTATGTGATACCCTTTAAAGTCTAGCAGTGAAGTCACTCTAGTCCAGATCTGCATTAAAGAAAGCAGAGCTGAGTAATTTGATGTTCTCAGACTTCAGATTTGTGGGCTGTTATATGCAATCAGTGTAATCATTACAGTGTTATGCTAAAAAAAAAAAATGCTGTTCTACAACAGCATCTCTGCCATACTAACATAACAACAAATGTGGGGCTCCAGTGATGCAGTGCAATTTGAATTACTTAGTATGGTATGAGTATACATAAACAAATATACTAAACTTTTAATGTAATCTCTTTCAAGTAGGAAAAATAGCAGTATGTCAACCCATGCAAACTGTAAACCCACTAAACAAGCCATCAGCATGTTTTATCAGTCCTGCCTCTTCCTATGAGCCATACAATATTTTGTGACCCTTCTAAAACCTTTTACAGCCTTCATCTCTTTATCCATCAAGACCTCTATGACTGAGCAGGTGCCCTTTTACCCAGAGTCTGTTCCCACACTTGGCTGTAGTCAGCACTTAACACAGGAACCAGAGAGACACCTCCACAGCAGCGAATCTATTCTGTTATTGTTTTTATTTAAAGCTTTCCCTTTTGCAGTCCCACTTTTTTTCATTTACTTAGTGTTGAATTTATCCCAGTGTTTCTGAAGTTTTTCCTTTGGTATGACAATAATCTCATAGTTTTCCATAGGTACCAAGTCAATATAGCTAGAAGTACAGCTCTTAGGTGCACAGTGGGGTTTTAATCCTTTTTCATTCAGCTGATTTGTGACTCTGCAAAATGAAAAGAATTACACCTTGTTTGTCTACTTGTTTGTGCTTTAGAGCAGGAAAATGCTATAAGAGTACCAGGGCTTTTTTTGTGGCTGCTCTCCTGGCCTCTCCCCATTATTTTGACTGCATTATTCTTTGGATAAATTGTTTCTTTTTGTCATCTGGGTAACCATCCATCTGCAAGAATATCATTTAGCTAGAGGAAATAAACAAAAAGATGTTTGTTTTTTTAAATTTTGATTTTGGGGTTTGTTTTTTTTAATTCCGTATCTCTCTATCTTTCCAACAACATTTTTCTGAATTTCTGAGTTTACTTGTTTATGAGCAAAGGTGATAATTTTTTCCACACTGCTATATTTCAGCTGAAAAGAATATTTCTGTGTAGGAAAAAACCCAACAATGTGCAGTTTGGGGGGCAGCAGAATAAAATATGACAAAGTGGAAGAACATCCAAAAGACTTGAGGCCAAACACTGTGCTACTGCATACCTCATTTTCCCTAGCTACCCAAATATGGTATGTTAGTTTTCCCCTTTTGTAAATACTACTAATACCAAAGCTTAAATGCTTTTGAATCCATGGTTTGGGAAGTACTGTGACAGAGCCATGTATTTTCTTGAACTTTTCAAAAGCTGAATAAATTGTCCTTCTTGGCTACATATTGCAGAAATAAGAGGAATTCTACTTATAATTACTTTCAAATAATTTCTTTCAGCTCAGGAAACATCTCTCCTGTTCACACTTGACTTTCACATTGTCTATCCTTTACCTGCAGACTTTTCTTCCTATTTTTGTGATAAGTGCAATATTTGGAGTACACATGGATCTTTGATCACTGTTCAGCTGATATCTCAGTGGGTAGCAGAGAGGAAAGAGGTTTCCCTGAGTGGAAGATTGATATTTTGTTGATTTATTGGTTATTATATTGGCATGCTTTACAAAAGTACAGAAAGTTTTTTAAAATGACTAAAATCAATTATGCCTTTTGCGAATAGTGTTATGAGAGTGACTAGCTTTGACCTGGTAAAAAATAAAACCAGAAGTGAGCATCAAAAACATGATACTTGAGGTGAGATAAGAAAGACTTGCTCTTATCCTATTGTGATGATCATCTGTGGCTGGAAGCCTGTGTGTCTAATGGCAGAATACACTATCAACAGGACACTCATTCAAGCTGCTATGTGAGGTTGCCTTTTCTTCCATCAAGACAAGTCAAACACAGATTACCAGCTGTCTGACACTTCCTTCATGAACAAAGAATTGGATCCCCCAGTAATTACTTTTCCTATAACTTCTATAAGCCCTTTGTCAGGCCCAAAATTTGGATTAGAGTTGCATTTCTAAGAGCTAAAGGGCTTACCTGAGATCTGTAGGATGTATGCTGGATGTGTTCATGGGGATTAACAGTGAAATGAATATCCAGGTCCCATAGCAAGGAGAAAAACTGCCACTAATGTCACTAGAAGTTGAATAGGACAGCTCAAAGATTTCCTAACTAAAAATAGGACATTTCTAGTCACACCTACAAGGATGTCTCTGGGAGATTTCTCCCTGAAAAATGGTGATGGAACATTTGGAACTTTTGTATTTCCTTCTTTCACACCCTGTATCAGACCTGTACTTATGCACATGTTTGGGAGAATTGTGCTCCATGTCACTATGTCATTTAAAAAGATACATTACTCTGTATGCATATTTAGGTCAAAGAGTTTTCTCACAGTTTTTCAGTGAGTGTAATACATGAAAGGATAATGTAGATGTGAAAAATAGTGCAGTTTGAGGTGATTTCAATGGGAGGAGGGGTTTGTATAAATGGTCAATATATTTCAAAAAGCCTTCATCTTTTGCAAGTGTGAAAATGACTAATGCCTTTACTTTGAATAAAAGAACTCTAGAAATAGAAGAATTTCATTAGTATTTCTTCCCTAATCACTCACACCAACCATCAGCTGCCTACTGGGAGAGTGGGTGGAGGAAGTACTCAGAAAGCCCCTCAAAATCAATTAAAAGATTTTAATAAATTCAATGGATGTTGAATCATTTGCAGTGAGCACTGAAGAGAGAATGACAATATCGCTGAAAAACTTAAACTTGCTTAGGAAATTCCAGAAACAGGCATTACCCTCTAAAAGTGCTCAGATCTTTTTCACATTCAAATTTGCCTTGTTCTCATCTCATCATTCTTAGAAGCAAAACATTTAAGATCTTGGTACAAGAATAATTTGTATAATACTTTTTTCCCTTATCCAAGCCATTCATATATAATAGGTGCATAATGAGGACAGTCCAGCAGTGGGCAAGAATGGTCAAGGCTATAAAATGAGGAAAGATGAGAGAAATAGATTTTCAGTTCAGAGAAAGAAAATGCATAGGAAGTTGCTGTGGTGCTCCTCAAAGGTGAAAAATATCACTGATAAGGCAAAGAGAATTAACTGATTTCTGAGGATAGGCTGGGAAGCCACAGTCTTGTACTGAATTGAGCTACATGCAGGTTAGACACCCAAGAAAGCTTTCCAGCAGTGGGAATCAGGAAGGAGTCAGGGATTGCCAAGGGACACAGGATCAAAAATGTGACACAAATGCCTGTCTGGGGAGAGTTGGGCAGAGCCAGTCATTCTCCTATGTTATCTTTCTTACGTTCTAAATGAAACTAGTTGTATCTGTTGACTTGCAACATGGTGCTCTTTTGAGCATTAAGCTTTCATTTGTTACTATGTTCATCTCCTACACTCAATTCCCTGACTGTCTGTATACTGCAGGTGATCTGAATATTCATTAACTCAGAGTAATCTTTTTTATTTATCCATGTACAAATCCCAAATCTTTTTATTAAGTATTCACCCTGTAAATTTGGAAAAGTAGTAATTTTGTAAAAGTAGTTTCATGGTATTTGTCTTGCTGAGGTTGCTAGCTTGTTGGTTCTGGATTTGCTTGTATTTGCTGTTCAGCTCAGGCAGTTGACCTTATTTTTATAATTCTATTCCAAAAACAATTTTTGTCTAAAATTCTAAAGTAATTCCCATTTAATTTTATACACATTATTGTCTTTGGCTACTAAGCACCAGACAAAGTAAGATTAATCCTCTTTAAGGAAAAGGGAAAAAAAAAAGAAAAAAAAAGGAAAAATGTGCTCTTGAAGCTATTATCAGACAACATGCATATTTTTCCCAAACTCTTGCCTCTTGCATCATGCAAGCTCAAAAAATATTATAGTATCTCATGTTTCCTAACAAGACTGGGCTGTGTCTAATGTATCAAATTATCACAGTAGCAAGAGAACAAAATTAATTTTTTTTCTTCATTATCTTACATATTGCTAAGTATTTAAAATCTATCATGCATATGATTTGTATTGTTTTAAATGCATTATGAAGACAATAGTTGTTTCAGATCCTCTAAAGCACAAATTCAAAACCAACAGTAAGTTAGGTAAAGTTAGGATCTTTATTGACCCAAAATTATACCCTAAGTGACAAGTTCATTAAGCATGTGTTTAAATCCATCCTTTTTCAGCAAATCATTTCATCTTACCTTTTGGCAAAATTTCAAAGCTAAGCATAAATGTGGGCAATGAATTTTCAAGCATATTATTTAATGCTTCTCTAAGTAGGTTTATTAAGCCCTGGTGATGAACAAGACCATCCTGGTAGTAAATGCTGAATTTCAAAAGAAGCATCCCTATGTTTTGGACACTATTTTTTTGTTATTGTTGGTTTGGTTTTGCATGCTTAAGCTTGACGGAGAATGTGATGCTGCCTTGAAGATGGGGGCTCTGGTCTCAGAGTTGAGTCCCCAGCACTGGCTCCTTGCTGAGTGAAGTCACAGAAACTGATTGGATAGAAGATATTTTTCAGATCTGCTATTAGGCCTAAATTTAGTACATGGATCAAGGCCTTAATGTAGTACTTGGATCAAAGAAATAACTATTTTTGTCTGACATAAAACAAAAAAGGAATACCAGAGGGCCAAAGATGAAGAAACAGGCATTTTCCCATTTCAATCTGTTATTGCTGGTTCAGCAATGCAATACTGACTGCTAGGAAACAAACTCTCCATGTAGGTTGTCGTGGTTTAACCCCAGCCAGCAGCCAAGAACCACGCAGCTGCTCACACTCCCTCCTACCCCTTCTTCCCCCCCAACCCGGAGGAATGGGGAGGAGAAAAACAAAGTAAGATATGTAGGTTGACATAAGAACAGTCTAATAATAATAAAGAGCAGAATGAGCTAAAATGCTAATGGATAATAAAAAGAACAAAATCAGTGACACACAATACAATTGCTCAGCACCCGCGGACAGACACAACCCCAAAGCTCCTACAATACAATTGCTCAGCACCCGCGGACTGACACAACCCCAAAGCTCCTCCAGGATTGGCCCTTCCTGCTTATATACTGGGCATGACGTGCCATGGGGTGGAATATCCCTTTGGCTAGTTCAGCTCACCTGTCCCGGCTATGCTCCCTCACAGTTTTCTTGGGTTCCTTCTCACTGGCAGAGCATAAAGCACAAGAAAGAAAAATGTCCTTGATTTAGGATAAACACAACTTAGCAGAAACCAAAACATCAGTGTGCTATCAACAGTATTCTCACTCTGAATCCAAACACTGCACTACGCTAGCTACTGAGAAAATTATCTCCATCCTGGCTAAAACCAGCACATAGGTGTGAGCTGATATTTAACCAATGTGTTTGTAGTTTCGAAGTCTGACAGGGCCTAGCTGACTAAAATGGCTTTGGTGCATGGTTAATTTTTGTTGAGGAGGGTGGAGGTGGAGGAGGGACGGAGGCTGTTGGGACTGGGTGTAAGGAGCCTTTAAGAAAAGTTTGTTTTGACATTGCCTGTCCTCGATGCATCGTTGCATGACAAAGGCTTGGCTGATTGCCTCCAACCTTGCTGAGCCACAGGATACCTTCAGCCATGGAAATGCTCTAGCTGCCGAGATAACGAAGCACCACTGTCTGTCCTAAATCTCTGGCCGCATCCTCATCTCGGGACACTCACAAAGTGCCTTCTCTGGTGCTCTGGCAGAGCCTTGTACGGGACACTCACAAAGTGCCTTCTCTGGCGCCCTGGCAGAGCCTTGGTGAAAAGGAGCAGCGTCCAGAGTGAGGGTGCACACCCACCACCAAAGAAAAGAAGCCTATGGATCATCAGAATGGTGCTGGACCTACCGTGGTGACTAGACCCTCTTCTACACGACTACGGATCATCCAGACCCATGGTGGTGACTATCTCTGCTTTGGCACACCAAATCTTGCTTACTTCTAACCATCTCCCTTTCCTGTTTCTAGCTTTCCCGTCACCCCTTCTCTCCTCCTGGTGTGGCCAATAATCAAGTCTCACTCCCTTACAGTGTTTTGACCTCATTTGTAGCTTAATTCACATTGGGGGAATAGATCAAAAACTCCCGAGTCTTACTGGGCTGGGGCAGGAGGATAATTCCAGTGATACTGGAAACATTTAAACATGACCTACAGAAATCTTTCTTTGTACAGCAGATGTGCTATGAGCAGAAGAATCAGGACACTGCAGCTGATTTGGGGTTTTAGACTTGGAAGCCATATGATTTGAATGAAGTCAACAAATACTAACAAAACCAAAAAGATTTCTGAAAGCAGACTGCTGATCTCTATCAGAAAACTGTACCTGACGGAAGGAAGTTGAAGACTTTTATACCAACATCACAATGCCTATTTCAGACACAAGGTAGTTGAAAATTTGGAGTAATTCAACCACACATATGTTAAATTCTCCATCCCAGGAAATCAAAGACTGGAAAGCTTTTGAAAACTAGGTCAAATCAGAATTACAGCCTTGATGTAGGAATGCAGACTACAGTTGACTTAGATCCTCCAAAACACAAATTCAAAACCAAGAGTTATTAAAATTGTCAAAGTTATTTAGCCTGTACTATGGAGGGTGCTGAAGGAAATGATCAACTGACAGTCTTTAAAAGCAGTCAGTCTGAATTGCTATTTTACATCATCGTTTGGCTTTATTAATGTATTAACTATCAGACTGTCATCTAGAATTCTTTCATGTTAAGCCTTTTTTTTATGGTACAGCTTTCTCTTTTCTTTTTTTCCCTTCCCATATTCTGGCCATGTTCTATTTTGTTTTATAATCATAAACAAGTAAGAAATGCATTTTTAATTCAGTTGTTTTAGTTAAGTAAAGGCATCTGCTCATAGTTTATGGGAAATAGGTCTCTAAAAAAAAAGTATGCTCTTCTTCCTGATACAACATTTCAGAGGTTGAATCTGATTTAACCCTAAGAGGAATCCAGCCCACTAGTGACATGCTCTCACATCAGATTACCTAAACATGGCAACTCAACAGATGAGAACTGCCATAGACAAATGAGCCAAAATATGGTCAGGCAGGTCTTTTCCCTGGGGAAACTGCACTGAAACTTCACAATTCCTTCACTCTATGTATTTTTTCATATTAAATTATCACTTGTACTCTTTTGACAGATACTGCCAAAATTGCTGTTTGTGTTAAATATAATAAATTCTATCCAGCTCATAGTGCTCTGGGACCTGTCACTAAGTTACTTAAAAAATTCTTTGAAGAGCATTTTCACATGAGAGAATTTGGGATCTATCACAGACCAAGCAACCAAATGGAAATAAAACATAAGCAAAATATTAACTTGATGATTTCAAAAAACCCATAGTTATGTCCTTTATTGACTCCGGACATGGGAAACAGCAATACCAACCTTGCAGGGTGATCCTTTCAACTCTACTGGAATCCAAATTCCAGTGTAAAATATATCCTAATTTTAGAAGTGAATTTTAAAATCCATTTTGTTTAGGAACAACACTGCTGTGACTGACCTTGAAAGATTTGTCTCTTTATAAACTTACTCTAAAACATCCTGCCTCTTCTTTTTTTTTTTCCCAGTGCCTGGAGCTGAGATGTATTGATGTTAGTTTTCAGTATTATTTGTTCTGCAGAGTGAACTTATTGTGTAATTATATCTACAAGTACCAGTAGCTACCACAGCTACAACCCAAATAGAACTAGTGGGTAAAGACAGTCCTTTGCAGAAGTCTCCTTCAGTTATTCTTGTTTTAAATCATACTGTGTCACTCCCAAAAATATCTCACAACCAATTGTGTGTCACATGCTAAGGGAAAGGGAACTGAGAATCACAATGGTTTCTAGATAAAACAGAAATGATAGCACTATCGTCTTTCCTTCAAACTCTTTTTGGTCTCCTGTGATCCTTGCAAAGACGTGACACATTTGTGTGGTCCCCAGTAAGTGCTGATAACACCTTGCTTACAGTAGAAAGATGCCACTGGGAAATCTCCGCGATAAGCAGCAGTTAAACTCGGGCTGCTTATTTAAGGGTCACACATGTTAGGTGTATTATCCACTGGCATTTGGGCATAAGCCTTGCCTGTGATTACTGCATCAAACAGTAGTACATAAAAGGTAGGATTGCAGGATTTGATGCAGGTTTGATACAATCCATTAGAGCTCTCAAACTGCATGTTGGCATGACATGTGCCAGCAAAGAGGCTCATGCTGGTTGCCAGTCTTGCTTGCAGCCCCCATGTGTCTGCCCGGCAGGTGATGGTGCACCCACCTCACAATTCTCACTAATGGGGCACTCTCGATGGCAGCCTGGCACATAGCTTTTGCCATGGGGAAACTGCTTGAGCACACACAGTGCCCTGGAGCCAATACCTTGTGCCTTCTAGTGTAAATGTGAGGCAAATTTACATATGGAAAA
>NW_008657589.1:28033-49241 GCF_000695815.1 Acanthisitta chloris | reverse complement strand
GCATACTGTAGATGCTAGCTGTACTCATTCACTGTCTCATATCACCCCTGGATTTTGGTAACAAAAAGCATTCAGCAAGTAAAATGGTAATATGAGAAGAAGAGTTCTCTGTGAACTTTTCTAGAACTGCCTGAACACTGAGAGCAGCAGAAGGCTCAGTGCTTTCAACATCTGAGTGTCATGCAAAGTGTAAAAGAGATACTGAGCAAAACAATTACTATCCACAGTCAGACACCCTGACAGTGCACATTCCCTGTGGCAAGGACCTTGTGTCCCTCTAGGTTTTCTATCACACCAGATGCATGCACAGTTCTTGATAATATTTTAGTAACACAAACAGTAGTCCTGCTTTGATTTTATATAAGGCATGCTTGTTCCACCATATATATTCAGAGATGAGAAACTTCCAAGAATACTTAACTGTTCTGTACAATAGCAGTGAGGTTTTGTTTGGTTCTGTGTGCACAAATAGCCTGAGGAGTTCACAAATGTGTTTGATAAGCATTGAGTGAAGAACCTTAGAAACTGCTGAGATGAGCAATGAGAAGCACAAGTTAATACAGCAAGTCAGTTGGTATGTAACTCTTTCATTAACAGAAAGACATCTTGCCTTTAAAAACTAGATGTGTTTTTTTAGTTCTTCTATGATGGCAAATGCTTGAGCTGAGATCAGAGACAGATGAGGTCAGAACATCTTGTCGATCGTGACCAAGAGCTGCCACATCCACAGAACCCATCACTCATTCCAGGAAGGGTTTGAACCTAGGGATTTTGCAGCCAGACCCACCTTCTGGTGCTCTGAAGACAACTACTGCATACAGTCTGCCATGCTTGATTTATATACAGACATCTGGAAGCCTATACACTTCACTCTGTCATTCCAGGACAAGGCATGGACAAGCAGTTCTCCCAGTGGGAAATTAAAGATAACTCTAGCCCAGCCTCCAGAGTATTTATTGACAAGTATTTATTGACCATCCTCTTGGGCCTTCCAGAGTCTGACAAAAGATTAAATAGGGACCTCTATCATGTCCTTGAAAATGTTGATTGAAAATGGTGGATCAGCGATTATACTGAACATGGATTAAAAAGTAGTCATATATCACTGGGGTTTAATCTCTTTTTTTCAGAAAGGAGAACATATTGATCAGGATCAGAATCAGAATGCTTAAAGTTGGGTACACCTTAAATGACAGTATTGGCACCTAAGCATGCATCAATAAGGTTGTTTTAATGTGTCTTATATTATTCTGCCCAAATTATTTCACTGGCTCTTCTATCATCCTTCTAAAAACCTATCGATTTCTTATTTTCAGTTATTGCTGTTTTATGCCAGGATGTTCTTTGCTGCATTTGCAATGATGTTGCAGGTTTCTGATGCTTTTGGAATTTCACCAAGATTGTTATGTGTTAAGCTACAATCCCAGAGTGTAAATTCATAGTGAATCTAATGGACTAGAATTCAGTTTCTGTGTCTCTTAAGTCTCTGGTACTGTTGTCAAAGCAGTCTTACTTAGAAGTTTCAGAATTATTTTTAAGTTGCTAAATTATGCTAAAAAAAGTCAATTATATTTTTCCTAGTTTTGGAGCAGTGACGGGGGGAAACAGTCATTTAATGTTATTTTCTAAATTTTTTTTTTTGGCAATTAACTTAATTTCAAAGGTGAAGTTTCACATTTTCTCTCTTAATGCTCTTTGCCCTGATTAACATAAAGAACGTGGTGAGAAAACGTTGTTGTGCTGAGTTTCAAACAGCCTTAAGTGTTAACTAAGTGTGAATGCAGAGGGACTACTTCAGTAGATCATCACTTGCAACAGAACACAAAGCAGCTATAAACTATTGAAAAGGACATCTCTCAGTTTTGTACTGTGCATGTTTCCTTTCTTCACAGTAAAAGGGCACATAAACATTTTCAGCATTTCAGGCTTTGGAAAATATCTTCAAGACTTCACACAGGAGCTGAAAAAGCACTGAAACTTTCTGCCCTTGCTGTATTAGCATTATCTTCCTGCCACTAAAGGTCATTCATAGTAAAAACAGGGGCTGGCTGAATAGTTAGTTTATCTATTTATGGGCATATTTGTAGACTTGACATGTTTAATAGATCCAGCTGGCATGGAATACATGATTCATTTTGTAACAAGAGCTAGCCCTTTTAATTATTTTTTTTCTTATGTTGGTTGAATGAAGGAGCTGTTTTCTCATTTGGCTTGTTTCATCTGAAAGTCTGTCTGTAGATCAGTCTTGAAAGGAATCATGTCTAGGTCATTAAACATACCCTGCAAATGCCATTGTTAATAAAATAGCCTGCTTCATTCCACCTCAAAAATGTTTTTCACCTAGGCTATACTCCTCATTTTGTAGCAAATACGTGGAGGAACTACACATTACTGACGTTAAAGAAAAAGCTTTGGGTCGGGAGAGGAAAAAATGTCAGGACTTGCTTTTTTAGAGCAAAAGGTGAGAATGGTTTGTAGTTCACTATGTAGTGCTCAAAGCACTGGGATCTTGTGGTCATTCACAGCTAGTTGTCGTTATAAACTGCAGTTTTTTAGGCTGATAACACACTGGTTTGCTAATTCTGCATGGGTTCAGACAGTAATCTGCACTGTGGCAGAATGGCAAGGAGTCAATATGACATGTATGATGCTATATCTTTCAGCAAACTAGAAGTCTTTGGATGTGAATTAGGTTCCAGTGTCACTTACAATTTGTTCCAGAGTTGCTTTTTTTTTGAAGGAAAAAAAAAAAGTATTCACCTTTCTACTGTCTGTGTAGCTGAATACACATAGAATACTTCAGGTCATTCAAAACAAGCATCTTGGCAATCAGGACCATATGTTCCCTAAATAGTCCATCAAAGGCAGAATGCTAATATGACTTGCTGTTTGCTGCTGCTGTTTTTCCCCAAAATCATGCAGACTCTGACAATTTGGATGAAATCAGAAGAAAACACAGATCCTGTAACAAGTTCCATTTTAAGAGATGCTTCTTTAATCTGTAAAACAAGTCACAACATACTCTGGAGTAATGTCTTTTAAATTAAACATTTGGCAAGATGCTGTGCTAAGGTACTCCATGATGCTAAACGAATGAGTAGAAATTCTCTGGGATTGCCTTTGTAATAGGATAAGCAGACTTGCATGGCATCACAAAGACCTTAATTTATTACATTTCGTATTGGATTCAGTCATGAACCCTCAATTATTTGCACTGTATGTTATTTTTCTTTTGTTCTTTGTTGTTATCAGTGCCTCAGCTGTTTTGTAAAATTTGTGACACAGTTGTAAACTTCCAGTCTTTTGAAAAAACGCACATTGAATCAGCAGTTTCTGCTCTGTGCTTTCAGGCTGGATCCTTCTCAGCACTGAAGGTGTGTGTTGGTGTTCCATTTTATCTGTTGCACATCTTAAATTCTTCCCCCAATGCAGCTGCACTCATTCCCCTAATCCAGCTGTGCTTTCAGATATTATTAATTTTTCTCTTTGGATTTCTTTTATAAAGCAGAAATTTTCTGTGTCCACCAGTGACTTCAAAGGGTCTAACATTGAGAAATCTCATTGCTTTTCTCCTTGTAGTTTGCACAGCAAGTTGTACTTAGCCATTTATAATGTCCAGAAAGCAGCTATCTTCTCCTTACCACTGTTGTCATTATCTGTTGTCTGCTAATTATAATCTCTTACCTCTTGTAATAGTCCCCAAGCAAGCAAGGCCATAAGCTAATAAGGGGCAGTCATTTTGCACAGTGATTATTATCAAGTCTACACAGATTGTCCCAGGCTGTGTGGCAGGACCTGACTCCACAGCCAGGTCTGGGCTCAGTCTGCCCTCACTGTGTGCTTCCTTGGGATGTGTTGGCAGTGATGTATCTGAATCCTGCTGCATTAACCTTTGGATTAGGTCTCTGCCTAAATCCAGCTGAAGAAATAATTACCAAAGTTTTTCTGTTGACAAAATGTATTGCAGATCAGTTGTTTTGTTGCTGTCATCTGTAGGTGCTTGCTGTTCAACAGGAGCAAAGTGCAGGCTGCTGAACTCGCCTTAGGGGAGAAGTCTTGGGGTAGACAGGAAGTGGGTGGAAGAACCCATATTATCTCTTTAGTTCAGAGTGTGTGGTAGATGCACATTAAGATACAGAAAAAAAGTATCACAGATTTTAAGGCTCAAAGATGTTTTGATACCATGATCTAACCCTTCTTATAATGTAGATGATGTAGTTATCCATGTGTTTATCATGTTTGTTTATGAAGTGTTTCTTAAGCTGCCCAGTTGTGGGTTTGGGATAAGAGGAGTGTAACTCATTCTCACCTCAGTAACTGTATTATCAAAACATCAGGTGTGGGTCTCTTCCTCTGTCACATGAGAACTTCATTTATTAATGAAGGCCTTCTCTGCCTGTGGCTACCCAGTCCTCTGTGCTTCTCCTTATGTTCTTGTATATTGTTTCTATTTCTACAAACAGGGAGAAATCAAAATGCACAGTGACTGTATATAATTTGCATACTATACATACTGTAATTTCTCCAAAGGTGACATATTGTCAGCATGTGTAAGTTATTTATCTGCAAAAGGTGTGAGATGAGTTCCAGAGAAGGATGCATTGCTAGGAAGTAACTCCCTCTTCAAACACACACCAGCTGTTTCCCTTTCTCACTGGGGTGTTTGCATCATGTCACCACCTGACATCATTTGCCCTGGAGGTTCCAGGAAGCAATAGAACGGTTGCCATGTTAATTAGAGGAGAGCGATAAAACCTGATGTTTTATTTATTTTCTTGAAGTGGGATTTGTGTGTCTTATCTTGTTTTATGGTAATATTTTTATGATGAATTTTTTGAAGTTTAGCTCAGAATAAGTTCCCTTGAGGAACAAGTGCTACAGCAATTTACAGAGGCCTCCAGTGCTTCAGATTTCTCATTAAAATTAACCCACCCCTGACTACAGTTAGCAAACAGTCATTACATGCTCAAGGACCCTAACTTAACTCCTGATGATGTCATAGGTAGAATTAGATATATACAATGTTAGCATACTTATCTTTAAAGTCTGAGATGGAATCAGTACTGTGATTAAAACCACTAGTTCAGAAACACTGCAAATACCTGACAGCTGCAACAAGTTGTCCTGGGAAGGGAACAGAGTTATCTAAGTCCATCTCACAGAAGTTCAGCATCTGAACACATTCATGGATGTTGGTCCACTGTGATTCTTTTGCCTGGCAAGGATCAATGCTTGAGCAAAATGGACTGAGGAGTAATTGGTTGTTGTCAGAACTCATGGACTATGTTGTTGCATTGTTGAAACTACAAGGACTCATCACACTTGAATGAGGTCTGAATAAGTCTGGATGCACAGTACAATTATATGAACACAACTCTCTGTGTGGAACAGAGCTGGGCTAGAAAGCCAAGGAGTAAGGCAGAGAAGAATAGTTGTGTTTTCTTTGGTCTCAGATTTGTTGTAGTTCAAGTTTAGGCTTCGGCAGAACAGACTATGCTGTCACACATAATTAAACCTTTGTTGAAAATCAAAGTTTTCATCCCCTCCATGTGAACTTCTCAAGGAATTGCTTAAAGACCAAAAGGCAAAGACATGACTTTTTATAGACATCTTGCTTTAAAGATCGATTTTACATAAATAATATGACTGGAGACCAATCCATGCTGCAGTCTTGGTATTTAGATTATAATAGTTTCTAAAATCTCCAGATACGCATGTGGTGTCATTATTCCAGGTACTATATATAATGTAATAAGGAGACATAGTTCCTAGAAGCAAAAGAAAGCTTAGGTGATGTCCTGGTTTTGGCTGGGATAGAGTTAGTTTTCTTCTTAGTGGCTGGTACTGTGCTGTGTTTTGGATTTAATCTGAGAATGGTGTTGATAACACACTGATGTTTTAGTTGTTGCTAAACAGTGCTTACTCTTAAGTCAAGAACTTTAAAGTGTTTCATGATCAGTTAGTAAGGAGGTGCACCAAAAGCCAGGGGGGAGCGTGGCCAGGACAGCTGACCCAAACTGGCCAAAAGGGTATTGCATACCATAGAACATCATGCTCTGTATATAAATGGGGGATTTGGCCAGAAGGTGCCAATTGCTGCGGGGGGTTGGCTTGGTATCTGTCAGTAGGTGGTAAGCAATTGTATTGTGCATAATTTCTTTTTCTTGGGTTTTATTTCTCTCCTTTTTGTTATAATCATTTTAATAATTGATACTGTTATGACTGTTATTCTTTATTTTACCTTGCTTCAATTATTAAATTGTTCTTATCTCAACCTCAGAGTTTTACTTTTTTTTTTCCAATTCTACCCCCCATTCCACTAGGAAGAAGGGAGTGAACAAATGTGTGGTAATGAGTTGCCAGCTGGGGTTAAACCACCACGGGTGGAAGAAAAAAAAACGTCCAATAAGAGAAACACTGTGTAGTTCATACTAGCTTTAAGCACAGGTTAAAATCAATTGTCATTCAGTACATATTTTAAGCATTTGTCCCACTGAATTTAGCTCATCATCTATTTGGGGCAAACACAGGGTTTTACACTTGGGTAAACAGTTTACCTCAGCAGGATTCTAGTTCTTGATTGTGGCTACTTGAAGCAATTGCAGTATGAATGACAATAAAAATGCTAATAAGGCTCATTAATTAGAATCACATACTGACAAAAATGTCTCTGAAAAACACTCTTCCAGGTTTTGTACAATTTATTGTACTTTGTACTGAAAAACTTCTGGGTTTACCTTTGAGCTCTTTGCCCTGGCTGTGATTTTAATAAGAAGTTGTTTTTTATGCAAATAGCATATTATTTACAATTTTTCAGTGTCTTGTGCTGATTGCATTAGCAGCTTGCCTTCTGTACTCACAGTCTTGCTGCTAATAATGTTACAGATCATATAATGAAGTTAATAATGAAAGCAACTGTGTCATTTTCATCATCTATACCACCAGTGT
Source organism: Acanthisitta chloris (assembly GCF_000695815.1). NCBI lineage: Eukaryota > Metazoa > Chordata > Aves > Passeriformes > Acanthisittidae > Acanthisitta > Acanthisitta chloris. Next base: position 42,293 of record NW_008657589.1, on the reverse strand, counting down.
ACATGGATGAATAGAGACTGCTGTGATAATTTTGGAAGCACTCAATAACCCACCATGTGTGAGAGGCTTAACCCATCAGGTGTGGGAGCTTTTGGCCATGGACTACCACTCTTCTCCAAGTCCATTGCTTGCTGAGAAAAAAAAAAAGATTTTCATCCTGTTTCCTAAGGGTCCATCTTTATCTTTCATTAAAACTATTATTTGGATAGAACAAAACTAGTCAGTCAAAAGAAAATAGTACAAAGACATAGTTTTTGCTCTAATTGTCACAGTTTTGAACAATATGTTCTTGCCAAAAATTTAAATGCCTCACTCTACAAAGCTGTTTATACAGCATGTGAATTATTTGGGATAAGTTTCATTATGGTGATTAATATGCATGACACTGCATCACAATATGAAACCTATCAAGCCTGGATTGTTTATTTTATTGTTGTTGTTGTTCTTTTGATGGTATGCAATTTAAGAGCAAAACCACCCCCGTCAATAAGATCTCAGTGTCTTTCCATAGGTTCAGGCTCAGTTCATTTTTCCAAAGATGTGATCACGCTTTTGAAATGTTAATTTATATGCATAATACCTTTGTTGCATACACTTCACAAAGAGCAGTTGGGTTTATAATATACATGAAAACTAATTTACACAGAGTTGAGTTTTTGGCTTTATTAGAGATAGACACTATAGCGTTTCCTTGAAAGACCTTCTCTTAGTGCTGACTCAGGATATGAACCCACAGACCTGTGGCTTGGGTTTGCATCTGAACAGCCCTGACTCCAAATGAAAAGCAGTTTGAATTGGAACTGCCTGTGTTTGCTTCTCTTTTTCTCAAAGCCTTGTAGTGCTGTGAATTCTGCCAAAACCTTGACCCTAATGCATCTTTGGACCCATTTGGGAAAGTATGATATAAAGCATTAAAACTAGAGAGCTTACAATTGGCTTAGGTTTAATTCTAAATATTCCTGGGAGTTTTGTTGGAAAGTGTCTCAATAACATTATACCACAAAAAACTCCTCATCAGTCCAGTTTCCTAAGGTCTAACGTAGTTAGGTTTCTGTGATGCTTGTCATATTTTGCTGCAAGAAAAATGATTAAGATTAAAAGGAACAGTATTAGCAGAAGACTGGTAAGGTGCATGAGAAACTGAAATACAACAGAGGAAAATATTAGGCTGAAGGAAGCTTTGTAGCTGAGATACTGAAACCTCCATCTTGTTTAATATTGCCTATCATGCTTGTCATTATGACCAGTGTAATGAACAGTACTGTTGAAACATGTTAATATTTCAAAGATAGAAAGGATGCCAGTAAAGAAGAAGGATCCAGGTACTGTATGTTTCCTGAATGACCTTGAGGTCCTGGAGTAATGGAAACAGAAGGTTATGCATGCCAGAACTAATCCAAAATTTTGGGCAGTATTTAGCAGTCGAAGGGAAGGAAAATATTCTGGGTGTTTTAGACAAACATGGTATGACACACCTATGGAAAAAATCAAGTATCACTCTACTGTTTTTCAGGCAAAGTGTTATAAAAGACATAATAATAAGGTATTAGCAACTGTATACAAAGTCTATATAATTCTTATTTTTATTCCTGTATTGGGTTGATGTGGCAAGGTTTTGGTAGTGGGAGGGGGATGGGGGCTACAGGGGTGGTTTCTGTGAGAAGCTGCTAGAAGCTTGTCTGATGTCTGATGGAGCCAATGCCAGATAGCTCCAAGATGGATCTACTGCTGGCCAAGGCCTGTCCTTATCTCAAGCTGCAAGCTTTTTGTTGCATTTTCTTTCCCTTGTCTGGCTGAGGAGGGCAGTGATAGGCTTTGGCGGGCAGCTGGTTTCCAGCTACACTCAACCCACCCCAACTCCCTATGTATTTTTCTACTCATGTATATTAGAAAGTGATTTGAAACTGAAATGGGTACAGAGAACAATGAAGTAAGTGGAGACATCATATAGGAGAATGAAAGTTTGTGTTTCTTTTTTTAACCTAATAAACTCAAGGCTATGCCTGCTCTCTCTAAATTCCTCAGGAAAGAGAATCTGTGGGATGAGTACCAAATAAAGGCCAAGGAGGAGAAAGAATAAAATACATATAAATTAATTTAGGTTGGAATTATAACCCCCCCCTCATTTTCAAGGCTATGATTTGGTATCCTATACCTAATGATGAGAAACCTGCATTTGTAAGCAGAGATGGGCACACAGCTACATTAATGGCAGGAATTATATGAGATGCCAAATGTTGACAGGACTTTGATAGCCTGTGAAGGACCTAGTGACTCAGCTGAATCCTGGATAGCCTTGCATGTGCCAAGTGTCATGCTGTGAATATGACTTGCTTTTGCAAACTTTCATATTTAGCAATCAATCCTACCATCCAAATAAGATGTGAAAAGGGAGATTTCTACTATAGTCTGTAAAACTTTGTGCTTCAGAAGTAAACAGAAGAGATTGCTCTTGATGGAGCAAGGTCCAGAGAAATCATAAGCATGGGTTTGTTTCTTTTAGTTTTGATTTCTCGTTAAAAAAACCCAAAGCAGTCAAGGGAGAAGAGTTTTCCTAAGGAAAAAAAAAGGAATAAACTTTAAACTCTGATTTACCACAGCAGTTGAGGTTACTCAATTCAGGCATAGAAATGACACAGCTGACACTGTGTTATCCATAAATGGTGCCCTGGGTTTCAGAACTGCTCCTTAAGTCCCCAGGTATCCAACGGGGGAATATGAAGCTGCACAACAGCAGGTAGAAGTGGTGATTTGTATTTCTTTTCCTCAATAGCTCTGGCACACGTCCACTGATGTACAAGAAAGGTGAACTGTCAGGGTGTTGTGACTCAGTAGAAATATCTAGTGTCAAATCTTGTAAGACTAAATAACACAGAATGTATTAGAGGCTAATAAACAGCCATTAACCACCCAGCATTCAGATTTACCAATTACCACACTGTTCTAGGCCATGGACCTGCTCACTGTGGCTGACAACATCACATTAATGAATCTCAAGTCTTAACCTCCTTGAATTCATGAATAACAATTTGACTCCATGTAACTTGATTACTATGAAATGGAAACTTTAGTTGAGTCTAAACAGTGGTTATGAGGTTGAGATGAGAGAAAGACAACCCTACTCCATCACTGGTAATTTAAACTCATATAAAACCGAGCACCTGTCACAGTGATAAATGGGTTTTCTTGTTATCTCACTGTCGGTATCATTTCCCAGTCAGATTCCTATCAAACACCCAGACAACACTGTGGAAACCAAGGTACAATTGTCTTCATTTTATTTCTCTTCCAGAGAAATGTGTAAAGGTTACAAGATGCTTATAAATGTGATTGATTTCATTTTCTTTGAGTCATTCCCAAAACACAGTTTAATTTACTTGTATATGCAAATGTAAGATTTTTATAGTCATTGCAGAAGAGGGAGCTGCTCATTGTTTACTGACTCTAAGCTAAAGCCACAACCACCCTGAATGAGGAGGTGCCCCAATAGGTTACAACTTTCAAACTCCACTTCACTGTGTATGATTAAGAGAAATAAAATTTTTAATATCTTGCTTTAGATCAGTGACTCAGAATTTTGAGCATGTCCTCAGCCTGAGGAATAAGACTGAAAGCATAATGTGAACAAGCTCCTTCCTTGCAACTCTAGCGTGTTTTTCTCCCAGTCATGTTATTTTTCTCTAGACTCAATTTTTTGTACGTTCTTTTTTAGTTTACATCTTTTGGTTTCAGGAACTGCTGTGTATCAGAAGCAGAACAGATGTAGGAAGATCAAGAAAGAAAGAAAAAGAAACCCTCCAATACTAAAAAAAATTGAACTTTTCAAAATTGCCTGTCCTACCTTAACGTGTCTGAATAGACAGTCACCGTGGTCATTTCTGACTGTAGAAGCTATGCACAAGCTGTCAGCTGATATCAGTATGAATAAAGAGAACTGTCTCATCCTGACCTATCTGACAGGTTTAGGATTAGCTCTATAATACTGCAAAGTATTTTTATCCTTTTACAACTTCAGTGCCATGCATCCAACAAGATCATAGTGACTTTTCATTCTCTCTTGCTGGTCTGTGGTCTTAAAATACAAATTTGAATGTTCATGGATTTTCCAGAAAGTTGCACAGACTAGTTAATGAACATAGAGTGAGCTCTCTAGAGATTAGAATAACATTGTTGATTTCCTTTAAGATGTAGCGGATTGTCTCTCTTTTATAGAAAACTTGAAATAAGCAGAAGACTCAGATTCTCTCTGTCTCTACCTGTTACCTTTCCATATTCTTTCCCCAGAGTGACACAAGTAGCAGACTGTAGGTTGGTCTTCCCTTTTGAAGCTGTCTCTGTGTAGAGGAAAATATTTATATTACTTGATTGTGAAACAGGAGGTGAGAGGAGAGAAGAATTTTTCCTAACAATTAACAGGTTTCTCTCTTTTTGTGAGGAAGGAGCTGCCTTTTAGAAGATCGTTTAATAAGTGGTTCTGTGTTTTAGCTGGTGGTAAAATAAATAACAGTATTGGAGAAGGGAATAGAAGGATCCGTTTTGAGAGTAGCAGCAGGATTGTTGGTACATTGACAATAAAGTAATCCAATAATATGTCCTCAGGACAGTCTCCTGTGAAGTGGCACAGCTCAAGGCTGGTGAAGTGCTGCCATTGTTTTTCAGCAACAGACACAGCAATCCTGCTGTCATTGGTGCAAGCAGGAGGTGAATGCAACAGCAGAAATGGGGAAGTGACAAGATAACAACACAGCAATTATCAAAATGTTCCACTGTAGAATTTCTAAGAGATGTGAAATTGAATCATGTCAGATAGAGCAGAGAACTGAAGCCAGTTCTTGAGTTGAACCCTCATCTTCTGAATCTCTGTGTATGCAGGGCAAGTATGTGATACTTCCTCCTCCAGTTAAGTTTGGAGAGAAAGGAAAGAGGCGTGCTAAGGTCTTTGGAAAAAAGTTCCTGTAAACAAAAATTTCAGGAGCATGTTTCAGGGTTCAGTCTGACAGGAAGTGTGATGAAAAATGGTTCTTTTCTTCCTTTCTGTTGCCTACTGGTTAGGTGTAAGGTGTGCCTCCTCAGCATGCTGTCTGCTTTGGATCCAACCTGAGCGACTGAATTTTCCTTCAGTTCTGTGCAAGGGTTCAAATCCAGGTTCCTACTGCTCTGCTATTATAGCACTTCTCGTTAGGTCATTAGTGAAATCTTTTACACAAGAACTGTGTGATTTATGACATTGCATAAGTCAATACAAAGAATAAAATGCATGTGTTTTTCATCTGTTTCCTCAGTTACCAATGGCCTCCTGTATCAATGGCCAAGCAAGGAGGTCCATGATAACCTTGACTCTGGGATGTAAAAATGGAACTTAGCTGTAAGTGTGTGAAGTTTTGCTTTTAGTTAAGTTGAATGTCATCCTTTCTTTCACGAAGGCCAAGAAGGCAAGGAAGGAAAGTACAACTTATCCACTGTATTGACATTTGGGTTTGGAAAGTACAAAAATACGTGAGCTGTGCGTACTATTAATATTAATAATGTTTAAAAAAATTCCTCTCACAAGGGCTTTGTGTTAATCTTACATGATTCAGCTCCTGGCTGCATAATGAAGATCTTACATATTTAATAAGCAAATTGAAGTAGTCCCAAGTGAGTGAACAACATAGCACTGTAAAAAGAAATGGAGTGGGAGGGGGAGAATTCTCGTCAGATGAGGTGGTTGAAAAAAGACCAATATAGTGGCATTTTTTATGTCTCCTATCAAATGTCATTTTGAATTGAAAATGCAATGTCTGAAAAAAAGCAGCAACAAGTTTCTATACAATCTGATGGATGTAGCTCCATTGTTTCCATGAAATCATATTAAAAAGGTCATCGCTCTATGTATGAAAATACCATGGCAGTTGCTCTATTGCTCTTTCAATTTGGAATAAGCACTTGAATGTCATCAAAAAGAAATAGTTGATATTCTATAATTAAAAGTAGATTTTGATTTACAGTGGGGGAGATGATAAGAATGGGTCCTTCCATGCTGCTGATGCAGACATGCAGCTTACTCAGGAATAAAAGAAACTGTCTGAAGGATGAAAGGAAAATATGATTAAATTAAAATGTCTAGGGTATGAAAACGTGCATGTGAATGGAACTGAAAAATTCCCCCTTCATGTGGTGTTCTACAAGTAAGTCCTTTGGGTAAAGCCTTTGCCATAGCAACAGATAAAACCTTTATGAGGTGCAAAGTTTTGCTAAGAAAATTAAGGTTTTTCCATTCCAGTTCAGCTGATGTCTTGAAATGAAATTAAGTCTGGCATAAGATTATCATCAGTTTAAAGATGCATTTTTTAAGACTGTAACAACAAAGAGTCTCTGGTGCTTTCATAATGTAAGATACATGTGTGCTACATCTTTCTGCTGAAGCTGAAGAGCAGAAATTAGAACCCAAATGAACTGTGGCTGTACCCACTGTCCTGTCATCTGTTCTTCCTCTTTCATGTGTCATGGCCTGAAGTTGTGTCAGGGAAGGTTTATGTTGGATATTAGAAAAAAGGTTCCTCACCCAGAGGGTGGTTGGGCACTGGAACAGGCTCCCTAGAGATGTGGTCACAGTACCAAGACTCAGACAGTTCAAGAACCATTTAGACAATGCTCTCACAGACATGGTGTGATTCTTGGGGATGTCCTGTGCGGGGCCAAGAGTCAGACTCAATAATCCTTGTGGGTTCTTTGCAACTGAAGATTCTGCGATTCATTATTTTTCATATCTGCATTGCTGTCTTTGCTTTTAGCCACTCCATGTCTTGTACAGTCTATAATTTTTCACATTTTTTACAAATAGTTAGATGGAAGCATTGGGAAAGGTCTTAGCATTAGAGTGCAATTTTTCTTTCTACTTCTGCTGGCTTAGTGCTTTGCTCTGTGCTACATCCCTTTCTACCTCTCCCTGTATTTTGTCTTTCTTCTATGGAAATTCAGAGATCCGGGCCTTTCCTCATGCCTTGTCCTTGATTTTGTTTTTCAGTCACCAACAGCTCTCCATGGCACCTGCTCCTTCAATAGGCTTGTGCTTCCGTTCATGGTGAGGTTCTCAATGCCTTTTCTGGAGGATTTCAGCTGTTGCGTATTCTCAATATTGTCTCTGTGGATTGCCTAAAATTGAAATGTTCTCATTCTGTGCATTCTTATGAAGGCTCCTAAGAGCTGAGCTACAAAGGTTTTCATTATGTCATCATCCTCTTCACTGAAGGACCCTGGCTCTTCACAAGATACAGGCAGCTATCTCAGAGGATTAGGGTGAGTCATAAGAGGATCATCTGATTGTCTGTGAGTTTCTTGGCATTTGTACTCTTGGAATTTAAACTGTGTCAATTATACCTTCGCATGGAGCTTTTTCCTCAAACTATGCCAAAAAAGCACTTTCTGGTTTTATCCTGCCTTTTTGCCTTTGCCGTCAGGAACATCAGTTTGTGAATAGAAATTCCCTGTGCTGCAAATGGCTCAACACTTAAACACCCTTTCTATGTTTTGTACCTTGAGCTGTGTAGTTACTTTTTCTCTTTTGCCCCCTTTTTATTCCTCCTTGGATGAGGGATCTGTCTTGACATTGTGGGATTGGTTTTGCAAGATTTGAATGACAATGTGGGAGATGGAAACCTCTGGCTATCACTTTACAATCAACACTCTGCAATGCTCTTTCCTGGCTGCTATCAAATCTCTGAGTTATGCTTTTCTCTTCTGGTTTTCTTTTCTGTTTATTTTTATCATCAGGTTGGTTCTCAAGTGCTTTTTGCAAGCTGGAAGGGCAGCTGAGCTGCCTCTCCCTCATCTCTGCCTTGAACGCAAATGCTTAAGTTCTCAGAAGCATAGTACTAAAGAAGATATTGAAATGGGGCTCAGAAGACAGGGCCATGCTTCTGCACTGTGTCAGCAGTGGGTTGTGCTCTGTACCGAGGAGGCTTCCCACTCACTGTCTGTGGGAACAAATAAAATCTGGGGAGAGCAAGGGAAAATGTGGCACCCCCTGAGGATCACGTCACCTCCTCAGCATCACCTTATGACCGATGACACTGCAGCACTACCCTGACCTTAAAAAACCGCTCTGTGGAATGTGTAAAGAGAGTCATACCACAAGAAGGAGAGTCCACCTCAAAAGTAAAATAAAATTAAAAAAATAGAAAAGGATCTTATTTAAAAAAAGTTTTCACCTATTCCCGTTCAAGACATTTGTTTCTTGCAAATGCCAAAATACTCTATACACTCTCTTTTCTGAAAACCTTGAGGTATGTGACTAAACTTACTTTTCAGGGTAATTTTGGTATTAAAGCACCTCCTTTACTGCCTCTGGCACTTCATTCAAAGAGAGGAAGTAGAAAGCAGAGTGAAAGCCAAATCAATTAAATGGGGTAAAATCAGACTTTTCTTTAGAAAGCCTTTTTTTTTTCTTAATCATGCAATTTATTTTCCTCTAGCTAGCATGTAACAGTGGGGAGAGCAGGGATGTTGATTCCTGGCTCTTTTTATCCTTCCAGTTCCATGCAGAGAAATGCAGTGAGTTATACACACATGGCTACCTCTGGCTTTCATAGTGCACGTTGCTTTTGTCTGATGTGTTTGACTGCATTTGAATTTATATGGTTATATATATTAATAATTGGCCTTTGAATTAATAATTGATTATTTTTCCAAGCAATTGCTTTGATTCCCAAGCACTCTGTATGCATTACAACCCCCCTGAACTATGAAGACTACAAAACTGCCTTCTGTGTTCAGCACAGGTTTGAATGAACTGGAATTTGCTCATGTCCCACTGCAGGAAATTATAGATTTCAGTTTTCTCACATCATGTCCAACATACCCTATTTTGGTATAGGTGATCTGATTTTGGAGCAGTCAGTGCAATGACTTCTGTTGACTAAATAGGCAAAGACCAGAGGCCAGCAGCTGTCTGGGGAGGATAGGCAGGAGGATACTTCATCTACTCTGCTGAGTGCAACACCAGACAAAATAAAAAGTCTTCTCCTCAGGAAACCACTCCTGGCTCAGGACAGTGTTAAAGAAGTTAGTGATTTTCACGTTGCTTAAATTAGAAACTGAATGTTTAGTTCAGTAGTGACTTGCACTTTACTAAACTAGTCACAAGTTTGATCCATGCTGCAGATGGATAAATACCCATGTCCTTTTCCTTGTCTTTCCATTCAGAAATTAATGTGGGAGGGAGAAAATAAAGTTCACTGTAGATAAATTCATGTACATTTTAAATTTCCTGAATGTGTCATTTATTAACTGCCTGTTAAAAGGTGTATGCACTATAGTGATTTTCTCTCAACCTCTTCTTCCCAGTGTATGGAGAACCCCCTATGTATATTTCCTCTGTGGTAGAAGATTTGATTTATCTTCTTTATGCATGTGCATAGGGACCTGACATCCCCCTTTCCATTTCTCTCTGAAGGTCAGAGCTTTGAAAAAAGGCCTTGTCTTCCCATTTCCTGTAGGCAATTCCGGGAAACAGAACAAGGTAAGTAAAATACAACATCCACTGTGGTCTGCTTTTATTTTTATTTCTTCTTCTGCAGAGATCCTCCCAGGCTTTATTAAGTGTGCTGCTCATTATCTACTGTTGTAGCTAATAGCTGAAACACTTCCACAGAAGTTTGTCTTTAAGCATAGCAGTTCGGCACTGTTTATGTAGCAATCACTGCAGCATCTTTATAGCAGCATTTGGTGCTTAGCAAGCTCTGAGCAGAGCTCAGCCCTGACCAAGATGTTCAGCAATGTTCTGCAAAAGGCAGGATTTCCCATGGCACTTGTCCTCCTGTGCAGCATATCTTCAGTTTACTCAGTTATCCAAAGGCACAGTATATCTCTTTGAGTGATGCCTGTGAGCTCAGCACTTTTTATAGGGTACTGAAGTATAGCTAACTATAAGGCTCTAAATTTTAACATTTGTCTTAGCAGTAGCAGAACTGTAAATGTCTGGATCTATGTATTTATTTAATTTTCTCTAAGTATTGTTTGTTATAAGTGATGACTTAATACTTTCTGTCCAGATTAATTATTTGTGAGCATCAGATAATGAAAAGTTCAGCAGAAAACAACCTGAAGTGTCTCACAATTGTTTCAGGTATCTCAGTTTGTGTCTCACCCTAAGGATTGCTAATCCCAGTGGCCAGGCTACAGTGAAAATCTGATTGTTCATCTTTCTCTCCATGGTTAAACCTTTGAGTTTTTTGGTTTTAATTTTTCTTTTGATTTTGCTCCACATTTTCCCATATCATTCAAGAAAGTGCAGAAGAAAAGACAGAGTTAATTTAGTCCTTCAGATGAAAAATCCCTCAGCAATGATAAAAGCTGCTATGGTTGTGCCAGGTCTCTAACAGCTTGAAAATCAAATTAGGAACAGAATTATCACAGACATTGTTTTCTGTCAACAACCTGGAAAAAAAACCCAAACCAAACCCTAAACATAGAGAAAAAGCTTTCTCCAGAAATCTCAGTAAGAGCCCTGCTTCCCAATCCATTTTCAGCTTCTCACTGCAGATCAGGTGCTCCCTTTTGCCAAGGGGATGGATCTGAAACAAGAGCTGCAAACAATATTTTAAAAAGTCATTTGAAAGGGAGGAAGGAGATTGCATGCCATCTTGAAAGCATGACAGCAAGAAATCTATGAACTTGATTTGCCAGTGATAAGAAGACCTCACCAGATTCACTCTAGGTTGAGCTCACTGAGGTGGTGAAAAGGGATTTAATCTCAGTATTTGTCAGTTTCCCAGTGCAATGGCATGTGCCACTGATAGCATTTTCTCACAGGGAACCTGAATGCCAATGTACCTTGGTTATGGCCACCCTCCTTGAATGTAAGAATAGATACAGTGGGGCAGATTAAAAAATATTAAAAAGTCTCTAGCTGTGGTCACAAACAAATGTCTAGAGCAGATTAAGAACAGCACAAGCATATATGACACTTCCTCAGTGCACTCTCAAATGCCATGTCAATGATAATAGTCAATGGATTCTCTGTTATGAACTTAATCACTTTGTTACTGAATGCATGTCAACTACTAGCATTTACAGCATACTTTAGCTATAGGATCTGCAAGTGTCCTACACCCTATGGGGCAAATAAACCCTTTTTTCCCTATTTTTAGCTTGGTGATTAGTAGCTTCACATAGCATACCCTAATTCTGCTGCAGAGCTTGTCCTGCCTTACCTGGAAGATGAAAGTGGCCTCAAACTCTTAGCTGACCTGATAATTCTCTTGGTGCCCTGTGACCAGCTTTGGAAGTAAATTCAGTTGTTAGTGTCAATTGAAGGATGTTGGACAGGAAACCTGAGCCAACCTGACACCTTCTATATGTCTGTGGTTTGATGCACTAGTTTTGTTAGTCTGTCCATATCCAGTCTTGCCTTGAAGAGGCATCACCATAAATGGAAACTACCCATGTGAAAAAAGTCTCAAGCACATTACAGTTCACACAAGATTTATCATTTCAGTTGCACTTGAGCCGTGAGCAGTGGGTTTTGCAGAATGTTGCTGCTACTGGAGTTGTGCAATCATCACCATTAAAGCTTGAGGCTGTTAGGCAGCAGCAGGTGAGCTTGCAATTTCAATTTTAAAGAGTTTTTCTTTTTTCCCCTCTCCAATATGCTTAAGCTAACTTGTCACATTGAGTTGCTTATTTTTACTCTTCCAAGATGTAAATGTAATCTTGCCAATGTGTGGTTACTACTTCCCAGCAGGCATGTAATGCAGGCATTGTTAATCAACTCAGATCTTAGATTTTTGTCTTGTTTTGGGAGAAAAGGAGAGAATCAACACGCACACAGAAAGGAAGAGTAAATCTAGGAACAATAAGTTATAGTCAATAAATAACCTAGAAGAAAAATTTGTAAAACCACACCTTGCCTTCTTAAGTTACTCCACAAGATTTCTATAAGCTACTTCTGAATAATCAGAGAGGTTCTAAAGAAATGGAACTTCCAAGCATGGATAAATTTTGTAATTTTATGTTGTCACTCCCTCTAGACATTCTGCCTCTTTTTATTGTGTTATGTTGAAAGGAAAGTGTTTGTTTTGATCTCAGCTTTTTCAGCACAGTGTGCAGCTTGTTTTTGCGATAGTACTTAATGTCTTGCGAAAAATCCTGTTGACGGTTTTCAAATGCCTCTTATTTTCAGATGCCAAAAAATAGTTAGAAGTGGATGGAGAACAGAGAGAAATGAGCTGAAGGTGAGGAAAATGTTTCTAGGAAAAATGTAGATAAAACTATAGAGGGATATTGAATTTTATGCTGTGGGTCAATTAATATCGGACAGTACAATATATCCATCAGAATGTGAATTTGTATAGGACTTGAAGAGTACATTAAACACCCTGGCTGGCTTTGGGGATGAGATTTTCAATAGCAGTCAATCTGCTCTTTCTGTTTAAGTAATAATAGTGTTCAGTCAGCATTCAGCACATTTTGAATATCCTAGGATTTGTCTTTCTGGTTTTGTAAGCTGAATCTTCAGTTCTTTATTAAAAGAAAATACCCTGCAACTCAAAGACTAGTTTTCTTGAAATTAGATGTGTTTGCAGCCTCCGGGCTGCAAATATGCAGTCTTATTTTGTAGTATTTGAAAACATATCAAGGAATCTCATGTTTTTGCAGAATCTTGGATCAGTCCTGAAGCTCTTTTACCATCAACTGTCTCATTCCCTCTGCTCAGGGTTTTGTTCTCCCAGTTTTCATCTTTGTCTTTCTTGGCCTGGTTAGTGTGGCTGGAGCACTTGGAGTTGAAGACTGTGGAAAAGAAGACATTAAGAACCTCAGTCTTTTCTTTATCCAGGGTAGCCCTGTCTCCTGTTTCCTTCCAGAGTGGGCCCATATTATCCTTAGCCTTCCTCTTGCATGTGGCATACCTGTAGAAGCCCTTCTTGTTATCCTTAATGTGCCTGGCTAACCTCAATTCCAACTGTGCCTTATCTTCCCTGACCATGTCTCTAGCTTCTGTTACAACTTCTCCATATTTCTCACAGGACATTTATGGTCCCTTCCACTTCCTAAAGACCTCGTTTTTTTACCGTGAGTTTCCTCAGCACTTTCTTATCCATCCACAGAGGCCTTCTGGCATTTTTGCCTGATTTCCTCCATGTCTGGATGTGTTGCTCCTGAGCTTGGAGAAGATGATCCATGAATATCAACCAGCAATCTTGGGCCTCTCTGCCTTCCAGGACTTCATCCCAAGGGACTCTGCCAAAAAAAGTCCTTGAGGAGGCCAAAGTGTGTTCTCCTGAATTCCAGGGCAGTGAGCTTGCTGTGCATCTTCCTCACCGCCCTGAGGATCTCAAACTCTACCATCTCATGGTCACTACAGTCAAGGCTGCCTTGGAGCACCACGTTCCTCATCAGCTCCTCCCTGTTGGTGAGCACAAGGTCCAGCATAGCTCCTCTTCTTGTAGGTTCCTCAGTCATCTGTATAAGGAAGTTATCGTTAGCACATTTGAGGAACGTCAGGGATTGCCTATGCACTGCCATGTTCCTCTTCCAGTAGATATCGGGGTAATTGAAATCGCCCATGAGGGCCAGGGCTTGCGAGCTTGATGCTATTATTTTGTGTCTATAGAGGACTCCGTCCACACCCTCCTCCTGATCAGGCAGCCTGTAGCAGAGCCCCACTATAACATCCCCTGTCCAAACCCTACCCTTAATCCTGACCCGCAAACTCTCAACTGGCTCATCCATCTCCAGGCAGAGCTCCACGCTTTCCTGTTGCTTATTAACGTAGAGGGCTACACCCCATCCTCGTCTCCCCAGTCTGTTTTTCCTGTAAAGCCTAAAGCCTTCCATTGCAGTGCTCCAGTCATAGAAACCATCCCACCGTGTCTCTGATGCCAACAATGTCATATCTAACAGGTGCATGCATGTCTCTAGTTATTCTTCTTTGTTCCTCATACTATGTGCATTTGTGTGGAGACATTTGAGGCAGCCTCTAGGTAAACTCAACATGCTGATTGGAGTCCCACCAGTGACATTACTCTGTCCTGGGCATCCATTATGGGTGATGGCATTGTCAGTTGGGAATGGATGAAGTGCATAGCTTACCTGCAGCCCCATAAATAACACCTTTCACCTTTTAAACTATCTATTAACAAGGACTGAATTAAAACCACATTCATCCCTGTGCTGCTGCTTTTTTTTCTTTACCATGCTTCCACATTCCCTAAACTGATTATTTGTTTCTTTCTAGGTTGCCTCTGGAGAGAGGACAAGTCCAAAGACTTAAAAGACTAGT